>NW_024465106.1:0-86616 GCF_017591425.1 Ochotona curzoniae | reverse complement strand
ATGTATGCATAGGGCTTGGCGTGGTGGCCTAGTGGCCAAAGTCCTTGTCTTGAATACGCCAGGATCCCACATGGGTGACTGTTCTAATTCCAGCAGCTCCACTTCTCATCCAGCTCCCTGCCTGTGGCCTGGGAAAGCAGTCGAGAATGGCCCAAGGCCTTGGAAGGCCCAGGCCTTGGGATCCTGCACTTGCATGGGAGAACTGGAGGAAGTTCCTGGCCCCTGACTTCAGATTGGCACACAACCGACTATTGCGATCACTAGGGGTGGATCATCGAATGGGGGATATTCCTCCTGTCTCCCCTCCTCTCTGTATACCTGACTTTCTAATGGAAATAAATAAATCTTTAAAAAATACATGCATAGCAAAATAACACTGGTGGGATGACACGATGTCCACGGGGCTGCCCTGACAATGTGCCAGATTAAAGCTATGATGGTTTTACATTACCCTTGGTCCAGACATCCAGGGATACCCCAAAGGATAGAATGTTCCCATATGTGTTTAGGAGGTGATGAGGGGACCAAAGTGGAACTGAAGATCTTCCCTGGGCATCACCTATGTTGGGGCAGGCAGATTTCATGTCCCAAGAAGAGTGACTCAACATGCCAGGGTGAGAGATTACCATTCTAGACGACTGCAGTCAGATTGTCTCCAACTGGAACTGCTGCCTTAAAGAGAAGATGTTTAGGAGATTTCAACCTAGACTAGACACTCACAGAGAGAATATGATGGCTACCTCTGCCTGAATAAGCATAGGTATGAAGGACAGTAACAACAAAAATTAGAATAGATAGAAAACAACAAGGAAAGCTTAGACCCACACAGGAAATGGTCAGCGGGGACTCACATATACCTTACTAGGCAGGACACAAAGATTAGTTACTCCTCACTGGGGTGTGGAAGATTCCTCTGCACACCCCTCCTAAAAGTGTTCTGCACCTCAACTGTTGACATATGCCTTGTTAAAGTTATAAGCCAGTTTAGACTATCCTAATATCTGCCAAGTTCAGTAAAAATTCTGCTTCAATACAATAAACTGCTAAATACAAAAATGAAAATAGACATGAGACAGCTGAGTAGTATCCTATAGCCATTTCAAGGTGGATAGAAACCGGTTGTATATAAATTAAAATTGAAATGTCAATGAAGTAGTCACAGGATGTGGTTAAGACCTTGCATTTTTTAACATATTGGTCATTAAATACCATGTCAGTTAACTCCATAATGTTGTAAACTGTTTTTGATGTTATGTTATGCCTTTTAATTGGTTGGGACGATATTGTGCCAGCTCTGCTTTCAGACCAGAGATGGTGTCCCCAAGAAACTGTTGAATTGATCTGGACAATGAGATGCTGGAATATGCTTGTAATGGAAGAAGCAAGAGCTGCAACACTACAACAAGGTGGAGTAATCCACCATGGAGAGAGGGTACGGGAAGTTGTTGGGGGAACCTCAGAGCCTATGAAATGATGTCATAAAGTGAAATGCAAAAAAAGAAAACAGGTGCTCTTTTACTAATGAATGCTGAATATGCATGTTCTAAATGGAGAAGGTAATCAGTATGTTGATGAATGGAATAAGCCAGAAGATACAGAATACATGTTGTGATAACAGAACAGTTCCATTGGGGAAACTCCCTTCACACACCATCAGGTTTAGAAGGAGCTCACAGTGTTGAAAACATAAGCTCTTTCAACAAGTAATGTTGAATATACTTGTTATTCATGGGAAGGGAACTCAGCATGTTGTGTAGTGGAACAGGCTTGAAGATGCAGTATATGTTTTCTGATGGCATGATAACTCCGTTTGGGAAAACGCACTCAGCTATAGCAGGCTAACTTGTAGCTCTCAAGGAAACTGATTTGGATGCTTTTATCTAAAATATGATTTCTGCTCATAGAACACAATGTTTAGAAAATAAGTACGTTGAACACAAAGCGCTACAGAATGCTGTAGATTCTCAGTAAACTCGTTATGAACTCCGTATTCACAAAACTTCAGTGTCAACGTGATTTTCACGTAGCACTGCCAGCAGCTTCTCTGTAGCAGCTGGAAGTAATGCTGAATAAGAATGCTCCACTTAGGGAACTCGGCATGTGGGTGAGTGGAGTGTGGCAAAAGATCCCCAGTACAGTTTCCTGATGGCAGAACAACTGTATTTGGGAAACATAACATGAGGCTTGCAAAGAGGCTCAAAGAAAACAAGTTTTCTAACTTTTCACCAATGTGGCATTTCTTCTCTGGAGCAGAATGTTCTAGATTCTTTGTAAAGTTCTTCTGAACTACCATGCTGGGTCCCCTTTTTCTTGATTTGTTTAGCTAGTGAGTTTTTGGTTGTTTTTCTTTTCATAAAGGCATTTTAATGTACTTAGCAGTACCATAGTTTAAGTTTTCATTTTATTGTGGCAATCACAGTAGGTTCTCCACCTGCAAGTGCCAGCGTCTTGTTTAAGTGCCAGTTCATTATCCCAGCTGCTACACTTCTAATCCAGCTCTCTGCCATGGCCTGGGAAGTAGCAGAGAATGGCTCAGACACTCGGGACCCTGCACCCACATGGAAAACTTGGAAAGAGCTCCTGGCTGCTGGCTTCGGATTGGCTCAGCTCCAGCCATTGTGGCCTTTAGGGAGAGAAACACTCCACAAATCTGTCTCTCATCACTGTCAATCCGCCTTTCAAATTAAAAAAAAATTAGATTGTTGAAGTCTTTTTATTGTTATTATTTGAAAGGCAGAACACACATTGAGAGGTCTTCCATCCACTGCTTTACTCTCCAAATGACCACAGTGTTCAGAGCTGGGACACACGGAGCCAGGAGCCAGGAGCTCCGTCGGGTGTCCTAAGCGGGTGCAGAGACTGAGGACCTTGGCAGACTCTCTGCTACTTCCCCAGGCCATTAGCAGAGCTGAATTGGATGTTCAGCAGCCAGTACTCAGATCAGCCCTGTGGGGTGCCAGTGCTACAGGGTGGTCCCTTTGCCTACTTCACTGCAGTGCTGGGCCTCCTTTCATTTTATTTAAAAGCCATTGCTTTGAAATTTTACCTTTAGATTTTTTTCTCTCTTATTTTGCTTTACTTTGTTGTTGCTTTTCTGGTGTAGGGTGGAAATCAAAATGGAGTCAACATGGCTCATTGCTAACTGTAATACTTTTGAATTTTGCAAATTCTGCTTCGTTTGCTTGGCTAAGAAACTGTGAGCTTGAAGGCTTAACGGCCTATGTGACCTTTAGTGCTGAAGGCCCTCGATCCCCTAAATCAAGGCCCCAGCCTAATTAACCCAGAGATGACTCCAAGGCTGGAGCCTGGTTGTCTCACAGGTGGCTTCAAGGCAGGAGTCCAGTTACCTTAATTACTGGGTCATAGAAGAATCAGGGGCTGGGGCTGCCCAGCTGAGATAGGCAGGGAACGCATGGCCTTTCCTCCCTCACCCTTCAAGCTATTGTAAACAGCCCCTTTGGAGCTGTTGTAAACTGTCCCTATAAAAACCCTGTGGATGTGCCTCTATGAAAGGGGCACTGTGAATGGCCCCGTGAATGGGGCCACACTCCAGTAAAGCGTGTTGGTCCCGGTCAGCTGGCTGGCCAGCCAGTCCATTGCCTTGCCTCTCATTTATATTAACATTGTTCTGATTGTCACTGGTGAATCTAACATTTTATCTAATGTTCTGTTTGAGTAGATGCAATACTGGCTCCTCCCTTTGGATATTCTATGTTGCTCCTTCAATTTCCCTGTGTGTTACGTGAAGTTATACATAGCCCCAGGGGCTGATTTAATTACAACCTGTAGATTCCGGCATGTGGTGTCCTCGTTCTTATCAAATCTTAAAAGAATCTATGGGTGGTGCATGCATCTGCAGATCCCAGTCCCCACGGTGGCTCCTGCCACTGCGGTGAGGACAGGACAGGACGTTTGCTGTTCCCACCTGTGGCTGCATTTAGTCCTAGTGTGAGGCTGGCCTTATAGTTCGCTGGTTTCTTCTTTGGGTTTGGTGTGTTAGATGCTCTCCTCAAGCTGAGGAGGTTCCCTTCTTGTGTGGCCACACTCCCTTCTTGTGCCCCCTTTCTGGGAGTTGTTGAGTGAGCGTGTGTTGAACTTGTCCAGCGAGCTTCTGCGTGAGTTGATGTGACTCTGTGGTCTTCCTCATGTCAGTTTGGGTGCTTGGTTTGCATGAATTGGCTTTGGGATGCCAAACTGACTTGCATGCAGGACGGCCCTCTGCCCCCAACCACTGTTTATAATGACTGCTGCATCTCGTGTTGAATTACATTTGAATTTACACTATGTTGTTACAGAGTTTCTCCCTTACATCCCTGTGTGATATTGGGTTGTAATTTTCCTTTTTGTGCTGTCTGATTTGGGTGTCCACTGCCCTTTTTAACTGTATGGTGTCCTTCTTGCACCTAGTAATTTCTGTGATCAGGAGTTGGCATGACCTTAGTATGTTTGCACTTTCTTCTGGTTAATATTCACATGATATGCCCTCAATGATGGACATATGACTGCTTATGAAGAACTACATTATAGTAATTAATATAGGGAAACTCAGAGGTGGGGAGGAGACTAGGGGTGGAGGCACGGGAAATTACATGTCCTATAGAACTGTATTATAAAATAATAATTAAAAAAAGACTATACTTGGGATGGCTATATCCCATGTCCAATGGGAGAAAACAAAACAAAACAAATATAACTGGACCCAGCAACTAGAGCCCAAAGTCCTGGCCTTGAACATGCTGGGATCCCATATGGGCGCAGGTTCTAATCCTGGCAGCTCCACTTCCCATTCAGCTCCCTGCTTGTGGCCTGGGAAAGCAGTTGAGGACAGACCAAAGTCTTGGGACTCTACACCCACGTGGGAGACCTGGAGGAAGCTCCCGGCTCCTGGCTTCAGATCTGCGCAGCTCTGACTGTTGTGGTCACTTGGGGAGTAAACCATCAGATGGAAGATCTTCCTCTCTGTCTCTTCTCTCTGTATATCAGAATTTCCAATAAAAATAAATAAATCTTAAAAAAAAAGACAGACATATGACTGCAATGTGTTTTAGTGTGGACCTCTGTTCTGTTTGGTTTTGCTTTAGGCCTTTCGACCCTGAAGATTTGTGTCTGTCATCATAATTGGAAATATTCCATCCAATGTGCCACTGAATGCTTTTTTTTTTTTAAACCCTGCTTCATTCTGTTTTCTTTACAGAACTCTGGTAACATAAATGTTAGCGCTTTGGCCGTAGCCCCAAAGGCCCATGTGCTCCAGTTGCTTGGTTAATGTATTTCTGTTGTTCAAACTGTGTGATTTCTAATATTATTTTGCAGTTCCCTTATTTTTTTCTCTGTCCCATTTATTCCTCTGAAGCTAGGTTTTGGGTTTTTGAATTTAGTTACTGTATTTTTTTCCAATTCTGAAGCTTCCACTGATTTTTTTTTTTACATCTTTGCTGAGATTTTAGCAACTGTTTCGGTAGCATTTGTATGATACAGGCCTTAAAAGCCCTTGTCAGATAGTTCTAACATCTGTGTGATCTTCGCGTTGATACATTCAGTCTGAGATCTACCTGACCTTTGATGCACTGAGTGACTTCTGGCTGACGTTTTGAGCCCACGGTTATTGCCTCATGAACTGTGGTAGCCCATCATGTACTTTGGCCTGGGAAGGTGGCAGAGGATGGCTCAAGTCCTTGGAAACCTGCAACCACATGGAGGAAACTCTTGGCTCCTGGTTTTGCATTTCCTCAGCTCAGCTGTTGCAGCCATTTGGGGAGTGAGCCACTAGGTAGAAACTTCCACCATCTCTGTCTCTCCTCTCTACGTACCTCTGCCTTTCAAATACAAACAATTAAACCTTTAAAACAGAGATTTCAGAAATAAAACGTATGTATGTAAATCAAAAATTAACTCAAGATGATCCAAAAGCTAGATTTAAGATATACATTTAGGGCCCGGCGGCGTGGCCTAGTGGCTAAAGTCCTTGCCTTGAACGCGCCGGGATCCCGTATGGGCACCGGTTCTAATCCCGGCAGCTGCACTTCCCATCTAGCTCCCTGCTTGTGGCCTGGGAAAGCAGTAGAGGATGGCCCAAGGCTTTGGGACCCTGCACCCGCATGGGAAACTCAGAAGAAGTTTCTGGATCCTGGCTTCGGATTGGCATAGCATCGGCCGTTGTGGTCACTTGGGGAGTGAATCATCGGACGGAAGATCTTCCTCTCTGTCTCTCCTCCTCTCTGTATATCTGACTTTCCAATAAATAAATCAATCTTTTTTTTAAAAAAAAAAGATATACATTTAATGAAGTTGCTGGAAGAAAATGTAGGGGGAACACTAAGACATTAGTGTAGGTGATGAATTCTTGGAAAACATTTTTTGTTATTGTTATGGTTTATTGGTAATTCAGATATACAGAAAGGAAGAGACACAATGAAGAAGATCTTCTGTCTGCTGATTCACTCCCCAAGAGGCCGCAACAGCGGGAGCTGAGTCCATCTAAAGTTAGGAGGCCAGAAGCTTCTTCTGGGTCTCCCATGTGGGTGGGTGCAGAGTCCCAAGGCTTTGGGCTGTTCCTGACTGCTTTCCCAGGCCACAAGCAAGGCACTGGATGGAAATCTGCTGGGATGCAAATTGAGGACTTTATCCACTAGGCTACCACAGTGAGCCACATCTTCATCATCTTCTTTTTTTAATATTTGTTTATTTTTACTGCAAAGTCAGAATATAGGGGAAGGAGAGACAGAGAGGAAGATCTTCCATCTGATGATTCACACCCCAAGTGACTGCTACCGCCGGAGCTGCGCTGATCTGAAGCTAGCAGCCAGGAACTTCCTCCAGGTCTCCCACATGGGTGCAGGGTGCCAAGGCTTTGGGCCGTCCTTGACTGCTTTCCCAGGCTACTAGCAGAGAGCTGGATGGGAAATGCAGCTGCCAGGATTAGAACCGGCACCCATATGGGATCCCAGGCAAGTTCAAGGCAAGGACTTCAGCCACTAGGTCACCACACTAAAACTCTGGATAACACTTCTAAAGCACAGATAATAAAAGTAAAAGTAGACATATGAGACTATATCAACCTCAGAAATCTTGACATAACAAAGGAAAACATGGAGTGAAGTGGCATTCAACAAAACAGCCCCCAAATTTTTGAGTGACCTGACAAAATAATTCATAAGAACATAAAAAGAATATGTAAAAATATATTAAAAAATATAGTCAGAATATAAGCAACTCAAAAAAGTCAACTGAAACACAATTCCACAGAGAAATGAGCAAAAGCACTTTAAAGACAGTTCTCAAAGGAAGAAAAAAAATACTATAATCAAAGTAAAAACAGAAAAATGCATGTATCAATAGTGTTGCAAGTGTTATCAATATTGCTGCAAATTTATGTTTGTCAAACTTCATATTTTTCCCTGGGGACATCAGAGCAGGGGTGAGCCGTGTGGGGAGAAAGGGCAGGAGGAGGGTGATGCCCTTCATCCTCTGCCAGCTCAGGTCTGTTCCTGCTGCAGATGCCTGGCTAGCCCCGCTCCTGTGCCAGCTGCTGTGGCCACCCTGCAGGGAAAGAGGGGGACAGACTGCCCACCTCCCGGCTGGGGCAGGGTGCTGCCTGCATACATGTAAGCAGGAGCTGGGGGTTGGGCATGTCACCTGCATACCTTCCTGCAGTGGTTGGGTGCCAACCTGCAAACCTCTTTGCAGGGGCGGGATGGAGTTGAGAGGAGACTCCTGCATATTTCTCTGCAGAGGTAGGGTCAAAGGGCATGTTCCCCCAACTCTGCTTGCCAAACTCACAGCCTGATATTTTGCCTTTCTTGTCACCTGCTACATGGCATTCATTGTAATAAATTTTCTAGATTATGTTATTATTCATTTTACTGATGATGATGTTTACATACTTAATACGAATACTTATCTACTTGGACCACCAATCACATGGAAAGGGTGGAAGAATGGGGTAAAGTGGATGAGACATTGCTTCAAAAAAATTTTTTTTCAACCTTATTAAGGGGAAGGGGGAGAGAAGGACAGAGGGCCCCTCCCAGCAGCCTAGCCACACCAGTACTGGCAATGGGGGACAGGCACTCAATGTCCTCCCTGGGTCCCCGATGTGCAGCATGTTCTGAGGGACTGCTTAAGTGGTTCTGATAGTTCTGAGCTGCTGTTAATGTCATTGCTCCAAGGTTGAGGACATCCCTCCAAATTCTGTTGGCTGACACACTCTACGCTAGAGTTTCCACTTGCCCAGATACTTGCTGTCAAGGTTTGGCCAAGAGTATTGTCCAATTTGTTCTGCCCTCCAGCCTCTGGCCTCTGTGAGCTTCCGTGTCTCCATGTGCATTTGGGCATGCCATCCACTGCACATGTTTCAACAACCAAGGAGGTCCACAGTCAGATCCCAGCTCCTGTGATTTTCCTTGTGGTTGGAGTTTTGAGTCCAGCAGTCCAGCTGCAGGTTCCCCAGAGAAATCTTACCAATAGTGACCCCAGAGCTGACTTCTGTGTGTGCCAGGTGGTGTGTGGTCCATCACCCATCACCCACATCAGCCTACACACACATTGGTGATTTCAATCACTCAGTCCCTCTCATACACAAACCAATGGATGCAGTGACCTGGCCTACTCTTTCCCACCACACACTCAGCCCCAGGCACACCAGCAAGTTCTGTAGTCTAGTTGGAGCACCTTCCAATAACCCACCCCAGTCTTGCACCCAGCCTTGGCTCTTGTGCATGCCGTTATGTGCAGCAGACTGCTGCAGTCTGTCCGACATCCCATTCTGCTATCATACACAGAAGTGGGCGATGCAGCCTCGCTCAGCCTGACTGTGCCATAGAGCTCATATTCATGCCAGTAGGCAGCACCACCTGCTGAGCCAGCCCGCAACAAGTCCTGGTTCTTCTCATGCTCACCAGTGGGAGCTGTAGTGTATCAGAGGAGTGTCCGTAATTTCTGGCCAAGGCCCACTCCCAGGCCCATAATTTGTACTTTCCAGGTGGCACTGCAGTCCAGCCTGAGAGGACATGCCCCCAGTCCCGCATTTAGAACTGGAGCTGTGGCAGAGCCTGACTAGCTGGCACTTACTCTAGCTCATGCATGCACCAGTGGGTATAGTCGCTTAGCTCAGCTTGGCTCTCCACCTAACCCAGCTCACATGCAGGCCAATGGGTTTTTGTGACACTGCCCAGGCTGGTCTGCTCCAAGTCCCAGGTCTCATGCCACCAGCAGGCACAATGGCCCAGCAAGGGAGCCACCGAAGCCACTCTACTGCGCTTTCCCCCCACTGAGGTCTCACATGCGTTGGTGAATGTTGAGGCCCAGTTTGGCACAGCCAGTCTCAACTCAGCATTTGCCAACAGGTACTGCAACCTGGTTCTGCCTAGCCTGGCCCCAGTTTCAGATCATGCTGGTGGGTGCTGTAGCCCAGCCCAGCACAGCCAGCCCTCAGTCACAATCATAATGTGAACTGGCTGTTGTTGCAGCCCAGCCCAGGCTGTCCTGCACGCCATCCAGTTCTCACATCTGGCAGAAGGTGTTAGGAACTGTCCCAACCTGGTCCACCCCAAGACCTGATCCAAATGTATGTCACTCTAACCTAGCCTGGTCAGGAATGCTCCCAGCTTCACTTTTTGTTCTCATCAGCAGGGACTGCATCCTGACAGAGGAGTTTTCCAAGCTCCTCTTTCAGGCTAACTCCCAAGCACAGACCTTGCACACACCAGTGAAATTTTTTAAAAGATTTTTTAATTGCAAATTCAAATACACTGAGAGAAGGAGAGAAGGAATAAGATCTTTCATCTATCTATTCACTCCCGAAGTGGCCTCAATGGCCAGAGGTGCACCAATCTGAAGCCAGGAGCCTGGAACCTCTTCCAGGACTGCCACACAGATGTAGGGTTTGGAGCTTTGAGCTGCCCTCAAGTGCTTTCCAAGGCCACAAGCAGGGAGCTGGATGGGAAGCAGGGCCACCGGGATTAGAACAGCACCCATATGGGATCCCAGCACATGCAAGGCAAGAACTTTAGCCACTGAGCTAATGCACCAGGCCCAGAATTTTGACACAGCCTGACTTCGTTCACCTGTGTTTTGGCATTAACTGTAGGCAAGCAGACTGCCCGACTGGTCCATACCCATTCCAGCTGTAACCATTGGCTTTCACGGCCCAGCCCCACTTGGCTCACCCCTACATCTGCCTTTCATGGGTTCAACAGGTGCCAAGACCTAGCCCAGGCTGCCCACATCCTTTAGCTTGATGTTAGCACCATTGGGTACTAGAGGCTGGCCCAGTTTGACATACTCCAGATCCTCTTCACATCCATGCTGAGGGAGGCTGCAGCCATGTCCAGCCCAGTTTGCCACCCCAATTCCAGCTCTGGTGCTCACCAGTGGGAATCACAGCCCAGCCAGGGCATCCCCTTAGCTCCCCTACCAGGCCCAATCCCAGCCACAGATCATGAACATTCCAGTGATTGCTCTGACAGTCTGGCATAGGCCATCCCCTGTCTTGGCTTTTGTTATCAGATGCCAAGTCTGTTTTCCTGGCCAGCCCCCAGTCCCACCCTTCTGATGGGTACTACAGGCTAACCCTGCACAGCCTGCCCCTATCCCTGACTTTCATGCAAACCATTCCAACCTGGCTCCTGAACATGCCAGTGTGCTAGTTTTGCCTTTCCCTGCCTGCCACCCCAATCCAATCCACACAATTGCCAACAAATGAAGCAAACGTACTCAGCCTGACTAACACCCAGCCCTGACTCATAAGCTCACAGTGAGAGCTATGGTTGACCAGAAGTGTTCTCCAAGTTCCTCCATCAGGCCTACTCCCAGACCCAGTTTCATACATGCCAGTGGGTACTAGACCTTTGCCCAACATAGTCTTCCCCCCTTATCTTGGTCATTGTGTGTGCTTATAAATGTGTGGCCTGGCCCACCCCACACCCAAACCTTGAGTGCACTTACAAGTTCTATAGCCTGAACTGGCCAGATCTGCTCCCAGCCCCAGTACCCATGAGTGTCATGCCTAGCTTAGCCCATCACCACCCCCTGCTCATGAACAAAATGGCAGGTATTGCAGTCCTATAGTAGTGAACCTACATACTCCCCACAGAATCTACCCCCAGACCCAGTTCTTGCATGTGCTGGTTAGAGCCATTGCCCAGCCATACATGACCCAACCCCTCTTCTGACACAGGTGAGTAATGTGGTTGAGCTCCGCCAGGCCAGTCCCCAATGTACCAAGGTGCAATGGTTTATACCAATAAGTCCAACTTGGGTCTTCCATGTGGGGCAGGTGCATTGGTCTGTCCCAGAAAGGTCCTTCAGTTTCCCTCCTCCAAACCACCCAGTCTCAGCCCCCTCCTTTACCTTCAAGTGCAGAAACCTAATTGGTGGGATTTCTCCAGAAGTCATTCCTCCCCTGTACCATTCTCCCTCAGAGATCCTCCCTCCCACACACCCTCACATCTCCTTCTCTGAGCAATAGGTAGATGGGATGGTGAGTGGGTGGATAGGCAGATGGACCAGAGAGCCAGCTGCTGCTGAGGTCATCCAAGCAAAACCTGACAGAGTTGGGGTTGTGACAAGCGGGCACGTTTGAGATCCAAGGCCTCAAATACAGAATGAGCATGATCCAGGGATCTATGGTATGTGAGGAGTGTGGATCAGGCTGGAAACAGGGTGACTCCAGGCACCCAGGGGTGACACCTAAAAGACAGCCCCGCTACTCAAACAGGTGAAGGGCACTTCTGGCAGAAGGTAACCACAGGGGATGAAGAGTAACCCAGTTTATAGTAGGCTAGGTTTAAGATGCTGGTGGTCATATCTAACGAACTGCCAAGGAAGGAAGAGGAAAGCAAATGTGAAAATCAGAAGAAGAAAAACATTTCCATGAGGAAACCAGTGGTTAGTGATTGTGTAAGCTGCCCAGAGATCAAGTGAGAGAGCGCAGTGTGTCTCTGAACTTGATATGTAAAGTACCTGTCATCAAGTTGTCAGCAGATGAATAGGGACACAGATGGGCAGATGGGTGCATGGATTGTGCATGGGGATACCTGGATGCATATTCACATGGATGTTTGATGAGTCCATGAGCAGACACATGAATACATGTGTGAGTTCATGAGAGAGCAAACAGGTGCATGATGCACCAATGTAGCATCCCCCATTGCCATAAACTCTTGTGAGTTCAGCCAAACAGAAGCCATTTCCCCTTTCTTCCAATCATTGCTTGTAACTGGAGCACTTGTTTGGCTGCCCCCTCTCTCCTCTGCATTCCTCAGGGTCTCGGTTCAAATGACTGCCCCCTCACTGCTTTCTCCAAAGAGTCGATCAGAGTCCTAGAACAGGTCCTTTCTTTACTGAATGGTCTGCAGTCTCTCTCCCTTTTGGGTGGTGTAGTCAACAAAGGCAGGCACTGTGCTCACCAAGTTCCTAAGTCTCTAGCACTCACTGTGGTGTCTGACTCACAGAGGGGACTCCGTGCATACAGAATGTAGGCAGGGGTGGAGAGGTAGAGTGAAGTTAGGTGAACTAGACGGGCAGGCAGACATCGGAGGGCATTGGAGTGTGGCGACTGGCTAGCTGGGTGGATAGATGGATGGATGATAGATAAATGGGGACAGGTGGACAAAAATAACAAGAGGAGAATAGAAAGGAAAAGGGGTGGGAGGTAAAAGAATAAATGAAGGAAGGAAGAAAGGAAGGAACACATCTCAACTTGTCTTGACCTGTGCTGAGGACAACTGCTTAATCTAGTCTGTCCCCCTCTGCTCAGCCACCGCTGTCATAGCCCTGAAGCCTTACAGAGAAGACACCCACACGCACATCCCAGTGCTGAGGAACTTAAACTCTCTCTTTGCAAAGCCTCAGTCTGAGGTACAGCGCCATCCTGCCTCTTGGTGAGAGTGGGCGGGGGGTGAGGAGGATGTTAGTGGTTCCTGTTCCAGAAGTCTCAGAGGAGCAAAGGCAGGGCCAGGCTACTGCCTGCTGGGAAGGAGAAAGCAAAACAAACAAACAAACAAACAAAAAACCAAAAACCAAGAAGGAGTTTTCATAATAGGCGAGAAGGCAAAAAGAGTCACACAGGCAAACAACCACAGCAAAACTTTAAAATGCAGTGCTTTGTGGGGTAAGGGTCAAGTCCCTCCATCTGCAAACATTCAGAAAAATGACAAGCAAGAGACACATGAAGTCTGAAAGGTGACCTCAGGAAGCACCGCGTGACATTTGCAGAGGCGGGTATTTGTATATTATAAGATCTTTTTTTTTCTTTTTAAAGATACACAGAGAGAGAACGAGCTGACTTAGTATGAGGGCTCCCGTCTCCCAGACTTTGTGGTTAAACACTGGCAGGGAAGGCACTCTCTTTCACAGATCTGTTCTCAGGAGCACTCAGCTCCTACTCTGACTTGAGAAATCTGCTACAGAGATCCAAAAGGAGCAGGAGGAAGATGATAAAAGAATCCAGGCTGGCTCTTTGAGAGGACAAGAGGAGAAGGGACACCTGGAAGTCCCAGGAATAGAGACAGCACTGGGTGGTCTCAGGAAAGCACTACACAGAATGCAGCAAACTCCCGTGGGGTGGCAGCTGGGTCCCTGTGCCCACTCGCATCTGGGGCCCAGGCCACCGGCAGGCTGTTCTGTCTCTATGCAAGCTGGTCTATACTGGCATGGGATGGGAGTGGGGATTCCAAGCACTGACGTCTGGCCACCTGGCCTGAACACTTGGCTCACCATGTGCACCAGGCAGTGGCTGGATGTGAGCAGTCACTCAATAGAATTAATAATGACAAAGCCTGATGGGAAGTCTCCGGGAGGGACAGACCACCCATGCAGAGGGTCTGGCACGGTGAAGATGGTGTGATCACAGGTCTCTTAAAAGACATTTCCTCTATGGCACAAAACCCTTACCACCTACAAGTAATCATTGTTTTACTTTGCGGATAAGAACAGGGCCACACAGCTGGTTGTGACACCTGTTTCTCAAGCCTGGCCTAATTGTTGTCAGCTCCGGAATCATGTCTTAGAGAATTCTGATGTTAACCTCATCGTTTGGCCTTGGGAGTGGAGTCAGTTCCAAGTGGATGAAGTAATGCTGAGGGGTCACGGATGAGCTTCCTGGGTCCAAATCATGCCACTTAAAATGACCACCTGCAGAGGGGGAGTTACCATGAGGGTACCCTCTAGTCTACTGAACCCAACCAGGTACACAATGTCCCCAAGATACTGCTTGGAGCTCTTTGTCATACAGGACAAAGACACAAAACAGTCCTTTCCATCCTGAGCATGCCTGGGAAACTTGCCTCCTTTGTCCTCCCCAAATCCACACCCAAGCTGACTTCTGGATTCACCACAGGTGCATACTTCTCCACCCAGCCCCTCTCTCCATGCCCAAGGAGTCAGATCACTTAGCCAATTGATCAGCCTCCATTTTTATACCCATCTCAAGTATCCCTACCTCTATATAGGGCTTCCCTGACCTTCTCTTGCTGTCAGCTTCCTAAAAACTGCCCACTGTGTGTCTCTTATCACATCGCTCCTTTCCTTAAGGATAAGAAGTGTATGTGCTGGCATGAAACACTTCATGGATGAATACACAAATGAGCTTGTTCACAAGCACACACATACCAGGAATTGACAGGAAAAAATGGAAGATCAAAATCGACTAGAACAGAGGAGGACACATATTTTCCATTAAGGGCAACACGACAGACACAATCATTCCCCTGTATCTGAGGACCAGTTCCAGTAACCCAGAGGGACCAAAATCCACATGTGCTCAAGTCCCATCTGTGAAATACAAGGTGTTTGCACTTAACCCAAGTACATCTTCCCCTTATACTTTAAATCATCTCTAAATTCCTTCTAATCCCTGATACAATATAAGTGCTATCAATAGCTGGCTAGCATATTGTTTAGGGAACAAACGCATAAAACAAAAAACACAAACAAAAACAAAGTCAGCACGTTCCAGATAGGCATGATGTTTTCCCCCTAATGTTTGTCATCTGCAGCTGATTGAATCCACACATGCTACAACCTTAGGTACAGGGCTTGTCTGTCCTGTATTTCAATCTCTTTCTTCAGCACTGAACTCTGCTGCTGCAATGAGACAGCAGCCACAGGTGAGGCATCAATGAACTGGCGGGACTATGTGCCTTAGAATACTTTAGAGAGCAGAGCAGGCAGCCAACAAGACTTAGCCCAGGGGGCACAGCTGGCAAGCCCTGGAGTCGACTACTTAACACTTTTCAGAGTGTTGTCAAAGCAGAGAGAACTATTCTTGGTGAGGCACCCTTTATTGTGCCTTGAAGATAGAGAAAAGATGCCATTTTCCATGATGATCTCAAAGATTTTCCAAGACCCAGATTGCAAGCCCTTTGGGCAGGCATGAAGAAAACAAAAGTTAGCCACAGAGCCTCCTGAAGTGACCCATGTGACGTGGGCCACAAAACTGAAAACAATAGAAGACAAGGCCCTATGTCAGTATTAGCATTTTTATGATTACTATTATTAATACTGTCATTTTGATGAATAAATTCTGCCCTAAACCCAAGCTTTGGGAGAGGAAGAGAATAGAAGAGAAACATTTCCTCCAGGGAGAAGCCAAATTGCAAAGGAAATGCAATTAATTAAACAGATTTCTTGACTATAACAGAAAAGAGATGTGACATGTCCCCAAAGCCAGCCTCCTCCACTGCCCCTGTCACCCAGGGAACTGGCAGAGCATGAGAAGCCCAAATCTTCCCCCAATACGAGAAGCTCTTTGATATCGTTATCAATACACCTTGCCATGGCAAATAATGCCTGTTGAGACAGAGCTGCTTGCATCCCAATTCTCTGCCATAAACACATCTGAAAAGATACTTTGGAGCATTTCTTAGCTTTCTTGCTTCCCACTCTCCTTTTCAGCTGATGCTAGCTGTCCCTTAGCATCGTGCAATGTCCTTCTTCCGGGGGGAAGCTCTGTCCATGCCCCATGCAGGCCCAGCCCTACCATCTGTCCCAGCTGGCATGAGGCAAGGCATGGACAGCCCCACTGCTGCCTGGGCCTTGACACTTCTTTCCTCATCTGTAAGTTGGGTGCTTAATCCACCTAAGAGACATTTCAGGAAAACCAAGTGGTGTTGAAAGCAAGTAAGAAAACCCCTTTGCCAGCCTGCTGATGGATTAAATGAGATTACATATATCAGGCAATAACTAAAACAGGAGTGACGGCCCAACAATAATGGCAGCTACATATCAAGCATCCTGCACCCACAACCACTACCTTCCAGGCCCTGTACTCCACATATCTGATCTCATTTTAGCCTCAGAACAGTCCCAGAAGTAAGGTTAATTCCATTCTTTACTCAAGAAGTAGAGACTGAGACAGGTAGAGGTAACTCCCATCCCTGGCTCACTTCCCAAATGCCCACACTGTCCAAGAGTGTCCTGGTCCAAAGAAGGAAGCAATGAACTCAATGCATGTTTCCCATGAGGGTGGCAGGGATCCAAGCAGCTGAGCCATGCATCTCACCTGCTGCCTCCTTGGGTGTGCAGCGGCAGGAAGCTGGATTAGAAGTGGAGGCCGGACTCTAACCTGGGTACTCTCACATCTCAACTGTATGCTTAACCACAAGACTAGACCCCCACTGCAGAAAGGACCATTCTCATCTAAATTTCCAGACCAGGAAGAGAAGCTCCGACAAGTTGACAAGTATCCACACCCAGACCAGGAACTTAGCGGGTGTTTCAAAAAGGCTACTTAAAGCTGAGTGTATAGGTAAAGCAGATACTAAAATATCATCACCATGCCCCTAAAGATGGATAACCAGGCACTATTTCCCAGGGAACCTCCCTATAGGGTTTCCTTTTCTTTCCTTTTCTTCCTACAGTCTGGCCTGTATCTGTTGACATATGACCAATCAGGGACCAGAACTATAGGGAAATTATTCCCAGAATAAATCCCCTATTTTGTTGGCACCTGGTCACATTTCAAAGGCACGGACTGCCACTCAGTGAGCACACTCTATGTGCCCAAGCTGAGCTACCAGCTCCTGTGGGCACCACCTTCCTGTACCCTCACCCTCAGGGGACAGAGGAAGGTCAACAATGTGAGAACCAATGCAGTATCTGGGCTACAGATACTCTGAGGTGGGGCCTGCATTTCCTGATGTCACAGGGTTGAGGCAGGGCTGCTGGCAGCAATATCCAACTCTGTGCTTTGCAAAACTCTGGAGGACTCCAGGTCTGGTCCCCAGCCCTTCCTCGCCTCTCCTTCTTCCCACCTGCTTCCCGGACAGGGGCTGTGGTCCAGTCCACTCCAGGGCATCACCAGGACCTGGGACAATGCATCACTGCATAGGATGATGTGACACTGCACTGGGTTGGTCTGTGTTCCTCAAACCCTGGCCCACACTCTTGAGGCCTTCCTATCAGGGTGACGTTGACCGAGGGAATTGTTGCATCAAACATCGCTTCCATCCTTCCGGCTCTTCTGGGACCATGGCAGAATGCAGTGGCCACGTGCTAAGCTCCAAGATTCAGGGCTGCCTCTATGTTTCCCTATGCTGTGCAGCCTTGTCAAGACCCAGCCACCTCTCTGAACCTCAAGCCCCCACTTTGTGCAGGGTACAAGGAAGTCAGTCCCTGGCAAAGCTGTGAAAATGTCACCCACACTGAGGCCTTGCGTGCAATGGGGCTGACACTGGTCAGGCACAGGGCAGCACCTGCATGGGGCAGAGTAGGCCACAAGGGGCGTGGACACACCATTGGGTAGCATGTGTTCCATCCTGTTTTTCTGGGGAGGGAGGACTCGAAAAGCTGACTAATGGTCCTAAGCCACAGGGATACAGGCCTAAGCTGTTTGTTGCCTTCCTGCCTGGTAGCATCACCGTGGATAATGACAACACACTGTATGTAGACAAAAATACTCAGAAATACACACAGCATGCATACATGGATATAGTTAATGCCAGGACAAAATGATAAATGTGTGATGAAATCAATATCACTTGAACATTGCACAAGATATATGCCTGTCAAACCAACCCATAATCCCCCATGCAGATGCGCATCGTTTTTGTCTTGAATTCTTTTCTCTTTTTTCATAGTCATTAATCCCATGACTATTCAGTTAAAAAAAGCACTGTGGACACCAAGATGTTTCCTCCTCTAAGCTCTTCCACCCTAGAGGACTTTGGTGTCACAGCCTCCCTCTGTCACCAGTCTGGGCTCCTGCCTGACAGCTGGCATCCTCCAGGAACCTGTGGGATGATCTGGACAAAGACGAGGACCAGAAGTCAGGAGTGACTGTGCTGCTGTTCCTACACACAGATCCAAGGAAGCGGGATGGAGCTGGGCAGGATGCAGGTGTCTCCACGGACGGCACAGCATCCTTCTTCCTGGAGTAAGACCACTACACTCAAACAGAAACCAAGAGCTGCTTCCTAGGGCACACACATCAGAGCGACCAAAAAGACACTGACAACAATAAAAATAATATGTTTTTGAGTCATGGTGACTTAAAAGGAGTTGGTGGGGGAGGGGAGAAGTCCCAAGCACAATGGTGATAAAGAGAAATAGCCAGCCCAGGAACTCAGCCAAGAAGCCAAACTCCCACAGCAGGCCAGTGTAGGTGTCCACCTCCCCCTCCACTGCCCAGGGGAGAATGTCCCCCAAAATGACCCTCAGGCTTCCTTCGTCCAAGAAAGAGGATGACACCTCTGCTGACACAGATGTAAAAATGGCCCATGGGCACACCAACACCAGCGGTGCCTTAAAGCTAAGGTGGAAATGAGGTCAAAGTGGTGACCCTACAAGCCATGGTTAATGGCCATCAGCCCACTGGCCCAGAAAGTGTGTGTGTGTGTGTGTGTGTGTGTGTGTGTGTGTGTGTGTGTCTGTAGAGGCTCTGCCATGCGCCCTGCATGTGACAGAACCTAGGGCAGTGGGACCATCCAGCCAGGAATCACAGGTTCTGTCCTCCTTTCGGGCACAACCAGGAGCTGTACACCTGCAACAGGGAGGTGACATTCTGCATGGAGAGGGTGAGCCCATGCACATGTGTGTGAGCATGTGCTCACGTGAATGTGTGGGTGCCTCTGGGGGGCGGGGGATGCTGAGTAGCCCATCCAGACTCCTAACTTTCATCTGCTCCCTGCTGATTTGACTAGAAACCCCAGGAATACTGTGCTTTGGCCAGGTGAAGTTCTGTCCCAACTCAATTACGCTTGTCTGTGCTTTTCCAGGACCTGGGTTTGCAAAACCCCTGGCTTTTATCCGGCCTCTGCACACTGTGCTGTCATTCTCCCCATCGCCATCACTGTAACCATCCTCATCCTTGGAGCCACAAAGGCTGTGTTCCTGTAGTACGTAGCCTAGGCCAGGCCACAGACATTCAATGGAGGGACGTGGGGAAGTGTGTTGGGAGGCGGCCTTGATGATCACATTGAAGGGGTAGGGGGCAAAGAGAATGCCCATCATCCCACCAGAAACTAGACACCCCAGCCCCACAACCTCCCAAGCCCTGTGATGATGGCGCTGAGTCTGAGAAAGCTGTGCCTAGGATGAGTGTCCGTCACGGGACAGAATCAAGAACATGTGCCAGTTGGGACCTGGAACCTGATGACGCTGCAATGCTGGCAGGTGATAACTGTTCTTAAGAGAGAAGCCACACGTCCACAACCCCAGGTCAGCCTGTGGGACGGGTGCCCAGGGGAGCCTCCAGCCCATTGCCTGCAAGCATGTCCCATGGGAAGAGTAAAGGCAGCACCATGCTTCTGTAAGTGGAAAAGGAAAACCTGTCCCAAATTCTCAAAGATGTCACAAAGAGATCCTCGTTGGCCAGTACCTTTCACTCTGCTCCAAACACAAGGGATCAAAACAGGAGCTGTGCTATGATATAACAGCTTAAGCCTTCACCTGTGGTGATGGGACATCATAGGGCTGCCAGTTCAAGTCCTGGTTGCTCCACTTTAGATCCAGCTCCCTGCTAATGCACCTAAGAATACAGTGGGGATGACCCAAGTCCTTGGGTCTCTGCACCCACATGAGAACCCTGGAAGAAATTCCAGACTTTTGCCTTTGGATTGGCCCACCTCCAGCCAATTGTGGCCAGCTGGCGAGAGAACTAAGAAATGGAAGATCTCTCTTTTTCTCCCTCTCCTTCTCTCTCTCTGTAAATCTGCTTTTCAAATAAAGACAAGTCTTTTGTAAAGCAGGGAGAATCACCCACCCATGAAGCAGCATCTCTGTCAGGTTCAAGTCTTGATTGAAGTCCCAGGTGCCACCCACTGCTGTACACACACCCACGGTTTGGGCTCTACCGACTCTGGGCTAGTGTGCTCGCTCAGCTCCCGAAGAATTCGCCTTCTGGAAGCTGAAGGCAGGATGGATGAGGCCAGCACTGATGTGGCTAGGGAGCAGGGATGTGGTCCTCTTGCCTGGGGTCACATGACCCCCAGCTCGGTCAGGACAGGCAGCCCAGTCAGAGGCATCAGCAGACATCCCACTTAACACTGAGGACAGCACTGCAGGGGCTATTGCCTGGCCTTGTGGCAGAGACGTGGCTTTGGATGTCTGCGTCCCGATCTGGAAAGCCTGGGTTTGTGTTCCGTCTCCACTTCCAGTTCCAGCTTCCTGCCTGCAGGAATTCCTGGCTGCAGGCACTGGCCTGCCCCAGCCCCAGCTACTCTGGATAACCGGGGAGTGAAACCCTAGGTAGCTCCACCTCTCAAGGAATGAGAACTTTGAAGACTCACACACCATACCGCAATGTTCATCATTACCCCTCAGGTGTGAGAGGTGGAGTCTCCAACAGGGCAAGACAACCCTGGGGGCATCCATTGGAAGCTACAAGCCCTCGTCAGTCAACACGGGCATGGGGGGGGTAGCAACAGCGCAACCCCTAGGCAAGAGTGGCCCACGCCTCCTTGACCCCTGTGTCCCAGAGCCAGGCATGAAGCAAGTCTCACTTGCTTCTCTTCAAAGCCACTCTG
Source organism: Ochotona curzoniae (assembly GCF_017591425.1). NCBI lineage: Eukaryota > Metazoa > Chordata > Mammalia > Lagomorpha > Ochotonidae > Ochotona > Ochotona curzoniae. The sequence continues at coordinate 65,653 of NW_024465106.1, read as the reverse complement.
GGCACCTCCTGGTGCCACCCACATCTGGCCCAGATGTAGCCCCATGGGGAGGAAGCCACTCGCTGCCTGCAGTGTCCCTATTCCCTCTCCATGACCCATCTTCTCCTCCCAGTTGCCCTGACAGGGAGGCAGACCTAAGTCCCCCAAACCCACGAAGGCTGTTGGAAGCTGAGGGAGCCACTGGCTTTATTAAGCCTGCCCGGGATGTTCCGTGTGCGAATGAGAACACAGCCCACACAACGGCCCTGCTGTTCTGGGTCAGCTGTTCTCCTCCCTGACACTTAGTCCTCCTGGCAAGTTGAGTGTACGCCTTCTCAGGAATCCTGTCCCCAGCATCCCAGTCCACGCTTTCTCATCTCTGCTAATGGAAAACTGTCTCACCACGCCCTCTGGTGGCTATACGTGACCATGTGCCACCAAGAAGGACCTGGAAGAAAAAGCTCCTGTCTGCTGCAGGTGCTCAAAGTCCAGCCCCATCTAAGTCCACCTCAGCCGCTGGATTGGACTTTCTCAAGAAAGGCGCCTTGGGTCTCAGGCAAAAACACAGCCCTGCCCCTCTGTCCTCACACTCACTACGAAGACAACCTAGGCTAGAGCCTGGGAAAGCATCCACCAGCCGGTTGCTAAGGGCACCCTCGTTTCTCCTCCACAGATGTCCAGACAGAGCAGGGAAAATCAAAAGATCTGCAGAAAGATGAGGCCTAGGAGATGAAGCTACACTGAGCGTGAGCAGCCCCATGCTCCAGACTCCCTTCCACACACACACACACACACACACACACACACACACACACACACACACATTCACGCACAGGCCGTGTCCACTCCAAGACAACAGCAGGATCCCACCTGGGAGTGGCAGCTGCCAGGGACCACAGCTGGGATGTGTCTGAGTCTCTAGCCCTCCAGCACAAGATGGTGCAAGTGCCTGGGCCCCTGCCACGCAGGTGGGACACAGGGATAGAGGTCCAGGCTCCTGGCTTCAGCTTGGATTAGCTCTGGCCATTGTGCCCATTTGAGGAGTGAATCAGCAGCTGGAAGAACTTGATCACCCCTATTGCTCTGCCGTTCAAACAAAATAAGTCTTAAAGAAAAATAATCATAGCTGAACAAAGCAAAAGGCTACCCGAGTCAGGACTGTGGCTACAATGAAGCACAGGGCAGGCCTGTGCTTCCCAGCAGGGCTGTCTCATCCTGGAACATTCTTGAAAGAGACAAAAGTAACCTTGCTCCAGACAACAGTCTTTCCCCACCTCCAAGGCCTTCCTGCCTCCACTGCACACGCACCATACTTTTTCAAATTTTGCTTTCGTTCTACTTGGAAAGCAATGAGGCAAATGGGACAAGAAGAAGAGGGGGAGATTTGTTGGTTCGCTCCCCCACCCTGCCCTTAATGGCTGAAACAGGGCCAGACCAAAGCCAGGTGTCCAGGATGCTACCCAGGTCTTCTGTGGGTGGCAGGGACCCACGTCCTGGGGCCACCACCTGCTGCCCTCCAGGGAGTATGGAGACCAGAGATAGATGTTATGGGGGAAAAAATGACAACAGGCTAAATTTGAACTGAGGACCAGAGGTCCTGTGATGGCCTGAATGCTTTTGTCTCCCCAGATTCACCTGTGTGGCCCCTGACTCAGTGCCCTTCACAGGGAGGCCCCGGCTGACTATGATCGAGCCCCATCCCCAGTCACAAGCAGCAAATAGCCAGCAGGTGTCACAACGGCCCCTCTCCTGCAACAGCTAGACCTGCTGTCCGGCGCTCAGGGTCCTTCATCTAGGAGCCTGCCCTTCCCCAGCTCCTTCTCCTGTTGTCCTGGGAGGCCTCACTTCTTGTAGGCTCTTGCAGCAGTTCTCTGCCCTTGGCTGGCCCTCCCTGGCACAGATACCAGCTGTAGTCTACTTCCTCCCTCTCGGAACTTGGAAGTCCAGGCCTTATAGAGAAGCAACACGGAATGCTTCACACACAACTTCAGTTGAACTACACTCCACCCAGCCCAACAAGGACTGGTACCCACAGCCGCCAAGGTATGTGCAGGCCAGCCAACTACATGTGGGACAGACCTCACGAGTGATGACAAAACGGTCACATCACTAAGTTTTAGATTGGCTGGCTGGGGATCCATGGGTCATAGCAACCTTCAGCCATCGAGGGGCTCTCTCTCAGTCATTCAAGCCTCAGCCTACCGACCGGCTCCCCAGAAAAGCCTCACTGTCACCTCTGTGTGTCAGCTTGGTGAAGCAACAGGTCTCCCCTACTCTCCATCATACTGGCCTATGCCTTGCTGTGCTGGGATTCTGCAGATGCAACTGACATTTTGGACCAGTTAGCTTTCAATAAGGGAAATTTGCACCCATTACCAGGGTGGGCTGATGGGACCCTGGAGGAGAGGAAATCCCCCCCACCCCAGAGAACCACATCAGCTCAGGCCCAAGAGGACAGCCTTGTCACACAGGTGCCAGGCCCGCCCAGCTGGCCACAAAGCAAGTTCCTTACAACTGGTGTCTAACTCTGTTTATCCTACTGGCTCCTAGTGAGCCGTGCCTCTGAGCATCCCATCACAGGTGACTACCTGGGTAGTATTCCACCTGTCTCTTTTAATCCCCCACCCAGAACTCATTATCCCTGCATATTTTTCCCCAAGATTTCTTCCAACATACTCAGGAGCAGAAACACCAACAGGACTTTCTGTGGTGATGGAATCTTCCAGAACTCTGTCAACCCAAGCAGGTAGCCAATAGCCACATGCAGCATAGGGCTACAGCGAATGAAGAAGAGGATTGGAGGCATATGGCACCACCAGTTTCACTGGCCACCGGAGTCAGGTGGCTAATTTGCTGGACGGTTCAGGACCAGCCCACATAGCCACAAGAGCAGATAGCTGGTCAACCTCCGCACTACTGGATTCCTTTACCCTGCTACCCAGTGATGGACAGAGAATGCTCCATTCATGTTTATGAAGGAGCCATGAGCCACTGCTGAGGAAGCGTGCTGGCATCAGGCTCCCACAGGTGGTTAGAACAGGTGTCACTCGTGCATGGGAGGCCAGGAGGGCTGGACGAAGAACAGGCTGGGGCACAGGAGACCCTGTGGGCCTGTGGGAAAGGGGGACTCCTCTTCCTCTGCCAGCCTCCTACCTTCCCCAATTAGGAACTAAATGGAACAAGAGTGCCTCCAGGACTCCTGGTTCTTCTTTGTTCTTTGGGGATGGGGATTGTGCAGGGGAGTGGCTGTGGTGGGCTTCATCCAAAGCCCATGCTGGGAGGGAACATCAGAGACTGTGCTACTTCAGCAGCACTTTGTATCCTGTTTCTCCTTCTGGATGTTCAGGTTGGGGTTTTTGCCCAGCCTCCTCCCCCCGCGCAAGGTTCCAGAAGGATTTCTCTTACCCCTCCCATAGGCAGCCCCTCCTCCAGAGCCCTGCAGGGCAGGCTCCTGCTGTGGCCGCCCTACCCCTGCCTGGGTGCAGCTCCCACCCTCCCTGGCATGCCTGGGGGCACCCTCTCCAACTCTGCCCTCTGTGCCCAGGATGCCCCACGCTCCCTCCCACCACAAGGTACGACTACTTCCAGTTGCGCCCACCTGAGTGCAGGAACTGGCTCCTGGCTACAGCCTGGTCCAGCCAGCCCAGGCTGCATTGGCCATGTGGAGAGTGAACCAGTGAATGGAAGACCTGTCTCTGTGTGTGGATCCCCACTCCACGTCAGAATTTACACGATTAGATTCCCACGCTGTAGGGTACTCCAACTGTGTGTCCAGAGTAAGGGGCACTGACAGAAAATATGTAACGCCCTGCGAGAAGTCAGAGTTTGCGGTGACTAATGCAGTTCCCATCTGAGGTGATGCTTTTCGTCAGGATGGAGGACAGGACAACACAGAACGGCGCAGCTCCCATGGTGACCAGAAGCTTAGCTGAGTTGTCCTTCCAGGCGAGGATCTTAACAGATGGCTCTCTACTTCCCCCTGGTGGCGACGAGCTGAAAGCACATCTGGCAAGCATCTCAACAATTCACCCAACCTGAGCCACGTGGTGAACTTGCTGGCCTCGGAGGCAGCAGGGAAATGAGGAAATGAGCAAGCCTGTCCACTGTGGCTGCTTGGTGACAGAAGAGCGCGATTCATTCATTAATTCACTCACTGCACCATGTACAAGGCCTTGCAGTAGCAGTAAGCCCGATACAGTAGAGACCTTGGTGGTCCCTGGCCACACACACGGGATGCTGGGGACAAGATCAAGAGGTCAGCTTAGTCTAAGGTCCAGGAAAGGCCTCTCAGAGGACCAGACGTTGGGTCAGGCAGGGCAGGGCAAATCCAGGACAAGGCTGGAGAGTGTGTGACCAAAGTGCTGGGTGACAGAAAGCCAGGAGAGGTGAGGTATAATCCCCTCAAAAGCACCTGGGGGGCAGCCTGCTGCATGCCTGGGGTCACTGCCAGCCTGGAAACCAGGCAGTGGGCAGAGCCAGGCATGGCCCCTGTCTATCACAGCTTACAGTCCAGTGGAGACCAGAGCCCTGTCTACAAACCCACTCCCAGACAAGATTTAACACATGCTCAATGGCAAGCCTTCCTACATAACTGACAGAGGTGGCTGACCCGGGACTTGCAGTCACCTTCTAACTGGGAGGACAGCCTTGCCAAGCAGTCTCGGCCTGAAACTCCATGCCTGGGGAGAGTTAGAGCAGGTGAGGTGAGGCCGGGGTCTCAGTGGGGCCTGTGTGTGCTCAGCCCAGCATGTGGCAGGTCAGTTCTAGCATCAGTGAATGGCCGAGGACAAGACAGCGAAGCCCAGGAAGCACCTGTCTTAGGGGTGGGCACCTGGCATGGCAGTGAGGATGTGGCCTGGGAAGCCTGCAGCCCCAGAGCAGGGGCTAGGCATGGGTCTCAGTTCTGCTGCTGACCCCAGGTACCCACTAGTGTGCACCCTGGTGGGAGGGGAAGCAACAGTGGATGGCACAAGCACTCGGTCCCTGCCAGGCTTACTGCATACTGAATGCAAGCATATGGGGAGATTCAGCCTGGGTTCTGGGCTCCCAGTTTCAGCAAGGTCCAGCTCCAGATGTTGCAGGCACGGGATGGGTAAACCAGCCAACAGAAGAGCTTTCCTTTTCCTTGTATCTATTTTTCTGCCTTTAATACAAAAGCAGCAGGCCCAGTGCAATATCCTAGCATCTAAATCCTCTCCTTGCATCTGTCAGGATCCCATATGGGCACCAGCTCGTAATCCGGTTGCTCCACTTTCCTTCCAGCTCCCTGATTGTGGCCTGGGACAAGGAGAGGATTGCCCAAAGCCTTGGGACCCTGCACCCACGTGGAAGACCTGGGAGAGGCTCCTGGCTTTGGTTCGGTTCAGCTCCAGCCATTGTAGCTGCTTGGGGAGTAAACCAGTGGATGGAAGAGCTTTCTCTCGTCACTCTGTAAATCTGTCTTGGCAATAAAAATAAATCAATCTATAAGTAACTAAAAGCACCAAATCAGCAGGACATCCCACAGGACCACTGGAGGCCTCACTGAGCCGAGGGCCATCACAGGGTGGCTGCTTAAGTCCGGCTCCGCTCTCAGCAGCTTTGCTCAACAGAGTGGTGCGGCTCAAATGCGAAGATGGGAACTTGGAAGAGCCATGAGGGCTCTGCCTGCACACAGGCTGTGGGACCATGGAGCGGAGGGGAGGAGAGGGGATGGACAGCATTGAGACATGGTCTTCCAGAGGCCTAAAGATAGGGACATCTTTTGCTCAAGGAACCCCACACCCCTGAATTTACTTTAAAGGAAAAGACACATTAATTCAGAGAGAGCATTCCGGGGTAGCCAGCCATAGCACTTGGCTATAAACCCCAGATAGCCAGAAATATGAAGCCGGTCAAATAAGCAATGCTATATTCAGAATTCCAATTTGGGGCAGGGGGGAGTTTGGTACAGGGATTCCATCACCCCTTGGGGACACATTTATCCCATGGGGCAGTGCCTGGTTTGAGTCCTGGCCATTCCATGTCTAACCCAGCTTCCTGGAGGGGATGGCTCAGGGAGTTGGGCCCCTGCCATCCATGTGGGAGACCCTGATGGAGCTCTGGGCTTCTGGCTTCAGCCTTCCCCAGCCCTGACTGCTCTGGGCATTTGGGGAGCAAGCCAGTGGACACAAGACCTAGCTCTGTCCCCATTCCCACTCTCATCTTTCAAAGTGAAATAAAAATAAACACAACATGATTAAAATGAAGTACAAGACAGCTCAAAACCAAGAAAAAACATTGCTGGCAGCTGACACACTCGCCACTTCCTGGGTTCAGGGCAGCCAATGCAGGCCAGGCTGAACAAGGCTGGAATGTGTGGCCTAGCACCCGGTCATGGAAATCCTGACTATTGCCCCTCCACGCTGCCTGTAGCTTTATCACTCTCACTGCTTCTCTTCAGACCAAGTGCATTTGATGCTCCCACCTGCTGGTCTCTAACCGAGCTTGTGCTGTCCGGCTGCGTGCTGAACCATCCCTCTGCATGCTATGACCAATGCAAGACCATCACTTCCCAGGCCACCACTGAATGCTGAGGGGACAGACAGCAACACAGCATGACCCACAAGAGGGTCCACTCCCTTGTTGGCTCTGAAGGGAACATAGAAGCAGGCCCTTCAACCGTGTGACACCCCCTAAGATCACAAGGTGCTTCTTTTTTTCCCCACATTTTATTATTATTGCTATCATTTTATGATACAGTTCCATATTCCCTTATCCCCTCCCTTATTCCCTCCCCACCACCTAGTTCCTTTATATCATTACTAACATATAGTCATTCATACTCAATCATATGTCCGTCATTGCGGGCATGGACAACGGCAGAGAGTCCAGAATCCTATTGTCAAGATATAATATAAACAGTTTCATTGTAAGTCCATCTTTATCTGGAAACAGAAATGCATACCACATCTGAATGTTAGTCTCCATTACATAACTACTGTACATTCCCTTAAATGAAAAGTCATGATACAAAATCAACAATAGAAAGAAAAATAGAAATTTACAATGCCATGACGTTAAATGACATGTTACTAGATATGACAGTCTCCATTACACAACTACTATACATCCCTTTAAATGAAGAGCCACAAAACAAACTCAACATCCGGGAGAAAAAAGAAATTGACAACATGAAGAAGTTAAACAACATGCTATTAAATGTATAACATGTAGCTGAAGAAGTGAAAATCAAGAACCTTCTTGAAGAAAATGATGCCACTGTATGATCTACGAGTCATTGAATGATTTAATCAGAAGAAAGTGTTTTGAAGAGATGAAACCAACAGAAAACAAGAAAACCCATGTGATATAGTTTCCGCTGATCTTTGTTGGAGTGTGTCTCCTCCAGACAATAGACAGATGGGTTTAGTTTCTTAATCCAGTCTACTCATCTATGATGTTTGATTAAGCTTAAGCCATTTACATTCAGAATCATTTTAGGAATGGGTTGTTCATTGATTTAGTCTTCTGTTGTCATTTTACTGGGATCTTCTTCCCATTTGCCTTTGGTTTTGGTAGGTGTTATTCCTCTTCTCTGTCAAGAGAACATCTTGAAGTATCATTTGTAGGGCAGGTTTGGAAGAGGCAAATTCTTTTAGCTTTTCTTTACTGTGGAAGAATTTTATTTCATTTTCAAAGACGAAAGAAAGCTTTGCTGGATATGTTATCCTAGGCCAACAATTTTTTTCTTTTAGAATCTGGAATATGTCACTCCATTCTTTTCTTGCTTGTAGAGTTTCCTGTGAGAGGTCGCCTGTGAGCTTCATTGGCATTCTTTTATATGTCAATTGATTTTTTCACATGCACATTTAAGCATCTTTTCCTTATGTTCAATTGAAGAGAGCTTGATAATCATATGTCTTGGTGAAGATCGCTTTTGATCAAGCCTGTTGGGAGTTCTGTGCCCCTCCTGGATTTTGTTTCCCAATTCTTTCTCCAGATTAGGGAAATTTTCCTTGATTATTTCATTGAATACATTTGCAAACTCAGCTTCTCTTTCTGCACCTTCCGGGACTCCCATAACTCTTATATTTGGCCTCTTAATAGTGTCTTTCAATTCTTGAATACTTTTTTGGCCTAATCCAGCTCTGCTTCCAGCTTTTTGTTTGTTTCCCCCTGGTGACAGGAGATATCTTCCAATTCTGAGATTTTTTCTTCTGCTTGTTTCATTCTGTTTTGGAGACTTTCCACTGTACTTGTAATTTGCTCTACTGTGTTCTTAATTTCTGATATACCAGCCTTGATTTGCTTTACTGCTTCCTTAAATTCTTTGAACTCTTGCACGAGCTTCTCATTTTTGATCGGAATCTTTAAAATGAGTTTTATGGATTCTGTGTCCCCCATTTTCTCGATGTCTTCCTCAGTTAACTCTGAGATTGCCAAAGGATTTTGCTCCTTTGCAGGGGAGTTTTCAGTAATATTCATTGTGCCTTTGTTTCTTCTTTTGCTCTTGATCATTGTACTTCTGGTTAGCAGACTCTTCTTCTTCTTGGGGCAGGTTTCTAAGCTGTGTTAACCACAGGTCCACAATGTGATTTTTCTTATTGCAGTTGGTACACAACTTTTTGCTTGCAGCCACTTGTGCCACAACCTCCAGTGAGTTCCAGGCCTGGATTCTTATGTCAGATCCAGGATTAGGGAGACACCAGGTATCCTATACAATTAGATTGTTGGTGGCGCTGATCTTGCTGGAACCTGTTGGACGTTAGGTCTGGGTGCCACATGGAACTATTTTGACCAGTATGATGCCGCAGTCGGTATTATTTTCCTGCGGGACCTCAGCGAGTTCTCGCGAGATCAGCACATGCGCAGTTCACTGTTGTCCCTGCAGTCCCAAAGCTATTGCCACAGTGCGCAAAATGGCGCCTGACATGCTACCACTACAGCTCTTGATCTGCTGGCCATCAGATCCGAGGGCTACCCAAACCTGCCCCAGATGGAACCTGTAGAATGCCACGTCGTTGCAGTTCACCGAGTCAGAAATGAGCTTACTCCCAGCTCAGAGCATGCTCAGTCCTTTCCCTTGTCCTTTCCTCTTTACGCAAAATGGCACCCAATTCGGCTCTAGAGGGCTGACTGGGCTGTGAAATTCACTCTGTTCTCGCACTGTCTGAGATTTACTGCTCTGTCTCTGCTCCTGGTCAAACCAAACAGACTAGCAGGACAGACAGTTCCCCATCTAGGTTCACCTTCCAAGCTCCCAGTGAAAGTCCCTTCCCACCTGGTTGCTGGTGGAGTTCTGGCTGCTGGTGGAGTTCAGATCGCCGAGCTGGACTATCAGTCACTGCAACGCCACACTTCTGTGCCCGCTGCTTTCCTGTGTCTGTCAGTCTCCAGGTACCCCTCTGCTGTTGTTCTGTCCTTTCCCATTCCCTGAAATATGTCCTCTCTGCTTCACCCTGATGAAATGTTTCTCCCACCATTTAAATATGTCCTTACCCTATTCCGCCATCTTGATTCCACACAAGGTGTTTCTTCTGAGTGGGCATGAGCCATTGTGGGTGCATGACGGCTGGGCATTGTGGACATTGTGGGTGCATATGAGGGCTGAAGAAAAATGAGAAGTTCTGTGTGATGGGACACAGAAGTAAGCCTTGGAAGCCAACCAGCACAGATAGACCCAAAGTCTGTCCCTTAATCAGTAACCTGGAGTGGCTACTTGTCTCCAGGCCCCTGGGTGGAATCTCAGAGAATCCCATTTGCCTGCACCAAGGAGACAATGATAAAGTTCTGGCAAGGAGCCACCATCCAGGGAAGGTGCAGGCGGAGCAGGAAGAAGGTTACACCCATGAAAGTTCTGGATGGCTGCAGACTGGGCTTTCAGTTCATTACTGAGATGCCCGCCCGGTCGGCCAGCTGTACCAGGAGCACTCTACATCTTCTCTTCTTCAAACTTGGTGATGCTGCTGCCCATCATTGCCATCATCATCATCATCGTGACAGCGACACTCCTGCACTACAGTGCCCACTCTACATCCGGCACCTGCTCCCTACTAACACCTACCCCGGGAAGGCAGCAGGGGAAGGCTCTGGCATGTGGGAGGCCCAGAATGACCCAGCCCCAGCCGCTGTGGTCACTTGGGGAGGAGATCAGCCAAGGGAAGCTAGCTCTGCCCCCACCCTCATTCTCATTTTTCTAGTAAATACAACAATAAACATTTTTGGAATGAGAAGGAAGTCACACATGGATACAAGAAGATGTTTCTAGATAAGTGAAAATTGTAAACCACCAGGGTTTACGGCAGGGCCTACAGCACCGGACCACAGGCAAGGAGCACATGACCTTGGAGCTAGTCTTAGGGCAGACTTGGGCCATCCGAAACAACCAGGACCCCTGCAGTTTGTCATGACTAGAAACGGAGCCAGAGGCAGTGGCATTCTCATCTATGGGATGAATACAGGACAAAGATGTGCTGGGCCAAACACTTGGCCTCAATTCACAGTCCTTTTTGTGGTTGGCTGCAGCTGGAATCAGTGCCTGCTCACAAGAAAGAAAACATGCAGGTGTATCCTCCGTCATCAACTGTCCACAGCTGCTGTTGCTGTGGGCTGCTGGCAGCCTTTGGGGAAAGGCCCCAGTCCAGCCAAGGAAGGGCACCTGCTGCTGCAGACTGGTGTTCAACAGTGACACCTGGTGGTGGGAGCCGACACAACCACGCTGGTGGGTGGCCAAGCACTGGCTGGTGTGGACATGGAGGACCCTTTGGGGGACCAAAAGGCCTGAGAACCGGAAGGAAAATTGTGAGGCTGAAGGGAAGCAGGGGGTCTCAAGAGAAAGTCCACTGATGGCAGTGAACTGAGGCAAACAGGTGTTTGAGCAATGAACTTGCAATAGTCTAGGAAAGATGACAACATACTGAGATCCCGAACTGACTCAACAAATCGCAGATGTTATAGGATAAATCATAGAAGGACACATAGAGATAGGCAAAATTAGTTATGGTCACATAGTTCCAAAGGAATGCTTCTTAATAATCACAGTTCTATTATAGAGAAAATGTGTACCCATCTGAGGGGAAGAATCATCCCAAAAACGTATATGGAAATGATGACAGCAGGTCCCTAGGGAATGAGGTTTGGGTAGTCATTTTCAAATCTGTGTTCTAATTCATGTTAAAAAAAAATCAGAAGCAACACACTGGCCCTGAACATGCTGTACAAAGTCCTGGCCCTCTATGTTCCTGGAGTGTGTTCACAACAGGGTGCCTGTCACCTAAAACCAAGCGCCCATGGCTTCAGCAGGTGCCCCCGGGTAGATTCAAGGCCAGGCTGCCCAGCCCCTTCGATCAGGCCCTGAACTTGGGGCCTGCGGTACTCCATTCTCACAGCCACATTTGCCAAGCATGCATGCACAGTGCCCATGGTCCAGCTTGGCCCACGCATGCCCGCAGCCCACTCACCTGACAGGTGCACATAGAAAAGGCAAGAGGGCAAGGTGTTGAGATGGGTACACTCCTTGCAACTGACTCCGTGTTTCTCCACAGTCTCACACAGCTGCTCATGTGTCATTTCCAGCAGGTCCTCCAAGCTCAGCTGGCCAGGGGAGATCTCCTAGGGCAGGGGACAGAGCAGGCACGTCAGGTGGATGCCAGGATGCCAGGGACTCCCTGTTGTGCTATAGTGGTGACCTGAAGGGAACGGGGTTTGAGAGGGAGGGACTGAATTCTGGTGGGGGGGAGACTCAGGGTTGGACCTGAACTTAAAGGGGGGCCTCTAAGAATGGGAGTGGGATACAGAAAAGGCAGGATTCCCACTGCACTGTGTTGGGCTGGGGTCCCCTCACAGCCACCTGTAACTGTCCACCTGTGTCTACACCTAGGAGTGCAGGTGCACCTCAACCATCCCCCAATGTCTATACGGATGCCATATGGGTTGTTTATAGATAATAAATGCAAACATATTCAAACAGTTCTTGCAAAAAAAAATGAAATGGAAAAAAATGTTTATCAAAGTACACGCAGTTGTCTCATCATATTCATTTCCATGAACTCTTGGAGACCCTGTGCATACAGACTTTGTAAACTGTGTGTGTGTGTGTGTTTGCATGCATATCCAGAGCTTCCTGGGCCAGCACTGTTTTTAAGGCATGCTTCTCTCTCCACACTGAGGGCTGTCAGTGGCTACACAGCGTAATTCTAGGCCAGACTGTGGAGTACCTCTGCCCTCTTGTGGCCACGTCTGTGTATGGCAACACAGACGTACAAAATTTCTTCAGAAAACCGGAGGGGCAGAGCAGGAGCCCCCCGCTCCCCAGGTGTCTGTCCCACTCGACAAACTAGAGATTTTCAAGAGCCGGGACACGGGACAGGGAGCCCCCGGCCCTGCAGGTGCAAACTGAACCCCATTTTGAGGGGGGGCACAATTCCCAGCAAGAAGAACTTGCCACTCTGCTTGCATGCCTGAACACCACACCTTAAAAACATTTTTGCTCTACACTGAAGCTTAGGGTTGCAAAATGATACCCCCAAATGATGTTTTTATGACATAAAAATGCAGAAAGCCTCAACAAATCCAGGCCATATGAGCAGCTGCCGTTCTGTTGGAGAAGGCCGGGGAATTGGAATTCACCACAGTAGCTCACATGCCAAGTGGGATGCTTGTACCCCAAATTAAAGGGCCTCTAGCTCCCCATTTTAGGCCTCCTGCTAATCCCACTGGGGTGGAGAGGTGAAGGCCTAAGGAACTGGGCTGCTGCCAGGCACATGGGAGATCACAAGTGAGTCTCAAAGCTCCCTGCTGTAACTCCAGCCCGGTCCTGAGCCCCTGCAGGGGTCTGGACAGCAAAATAGAAGATTGGAGCACCCCCTCCCCCCCCTCTCTCTCTCCCTGTCTTTGTCTCTCTTCCTTTCTCCCTCCATCCATCTATGTCACTCTACTGCTTGAATAAACCAATTTTGAAAAATAATACTAACAGGAAGTAGCACAGCAGCTCAACTGGCTAACTCTCCACCTACACGCACTGGCATCCTGTATGGGCCTTGGTTCGTGTCTCAGCTGCTCCACTTCCCATCCAGCCCCCTGCTTGTGGCCTGGAAAAGCAATCGAGGATGGTCCAAAGCCTTGGTCTCCTGCACCCACGTGGAAGAGCGGAAGCAGCTCCTGGCTCCCAGTTTCAGATGAACTCAGCTCTGGATGTTACAGCCATTAGGGGGAGTGAACAAGTGGACAGAATAGCTTTCTCTATGTCTCTCTTTCTCTATGTAATTCTGCCTTTCCAATAAAAATAAATCATTCAGAATAATAATAGTAGTAGCAATAACAGCACTGGTTTAAGGACTTTTCACAAATGCCCATTCAGTGTCACAAAGATGATAGAAAGGAGGTGCGTGTGTGCGTGTGCGTGTGCGTGTGTGTGTGTGTGTGTGAGATTACCACCTGCAAACTAAGAACGCTTAAATCCAGGGAGCAGTGGGGCTAGACATGTCACTCCAGGTCCCAGAGCAAGGAAGTGGAGGATCCAGAGTTTGACCCCAAGCTGTGTTTTCTAAGCTTTTTTTGATCCCCGTTCCTTGGCCAAAGGGGGCCCTCTGGTGGACACCTGAGTGAACCGCAGGCTGAGAGCCGCATCCCCAGCTGACCCAGCCACTGGACAGTGACCCCACAGGTGCCTGCAAAGGAGACACGCAATAAGCTACAGGAGCCTGAGCTGTCCTGGCCATCACCCCTAGACTAGAGTTCAACTCTTTCTGGGCAAAAAACTCACTTTTCAAGTGAACCCAGAGCACTGGACTTTTTGTTTTGTTTTGTTTGTTTGCTTTTGCAAGCTCTTTCAGATTTTAAGATTCTGGCTCAGAATACATGTTTGTAAACCACAGGTTTTCTACCCCTGGCCTGTAAGAACCACTGTGTTCATCTGTCCTTGACATGTCATTAAATGAATGGGGAAAGGGAAGGCTCCGTTCCAAGGGCACTGGTGAGAGGCTCCACCTGGCTGTTCGGCTACCCTGGGAAGGGTCCAAGGGAGGGATGACCCAGGGGCAGCACAGGTGGCCCGCACTGCAGCGGAAGACGGTGCACTGAGCTGGACTGGGAACAACACAGTCCCAGTGCTGGAAAAGTTCCACACTGGGATCTCAGAGGGCAAGGCAATATTATTTATTTATTTATTTATTTTTGAGAAGCAGAGAGACAGAAAGGCAGAGCTCCCATCTGTTCTGTGCTCCCCAAATGTCCCCAACTCCCCTCCCAGCTGGGGCCGGAACTGGGCAGCAGGAGCTCAGCCCAGGTCTCCTACATACACCTGCTGTCTTGCGGCACCTGCCTGAGCAAGAGATGGGGATGAACCCCAGCCCCTTGGGTGTGGGCCACAGGCATCGTGCACAGCATCTTCAGCACTGGGCCATGCGGCTCCATCCTTGGGGGTGGCCCCAACACAGGTGCACCACAGCTGGAAGTAGCTGCTATTGGAAGTAGCAGCAGTGACCGCAACAAGCTGACATTGCCAAATGCCATGACGTGCCCTGTGAGAGCTGAACATCTCCGGGAGTTACCTCAGTCCATCACACTGGCTGCTTAAAGACGGAATGCTTGATGTCCCCACCGCACAGAGGGGGAGATTGCTGCCCTAAGACAGTGCATCCAATGCGGCAGGCAACGAGCACAGCAATGAAGGTTAAGTCCATTGGTAGTGTGACAATTTGAACTTCCAATCGCAGACTCTAACCTCAAATGCTGCAGAGATACAAGTGGCCGGAGGCGACTATGTTGCACAGCACAGATATAAAATGTTTTCATCACAGCACAAAGTTCTACTGGACAGCACTAGTCTAGACAGTGAAGTGTCTGGCCTATGGGGACCTTACACTAAGCAGGCAGCACTGCAAGACCCTCCCACCCTAGAACTACAGCCCCCACAAGCCTGTTGGGACAGCAGCAGGCATCCGCATGCTGCCAGTAGCAGGTGTTTCCTGAAGAGGAGGGACCATGCTGGGAACAGCCAAATGAATCCCACGACAGGGGTTGGTGGGGAGGGGAGGATCTGCTGGGTGACAAGGGGCACAAGAGCACAGGGCCACTTCCAGTCACCTCCAGGACCTCCTTGCGCACGTCCAAGATGCGGAACCAGTGTCACAGCTGGGGGAAGCCGTCCAGCTCGGAGTTGCACTCCTGCAGTCACCTTCTCCTTGCAGGACAGCTGCTGGCTAAAGCACTTGACCAGCTTGCTCTGTGGGGACACAAATGAGATCAGAGGCATGGTCACAGGGGGTGGGAACCAGCAATCCTTTTCCACCCATCCCCTCCCCTCCCCCAGCCCACCCAACTCCACTTCAGTGACAAGGAGACTGTTTTTTCGGTTGGTCCCAGACACAGCCATGAGCCATGACTCCATCCAGCCCAAGGAGTTGGCCTAGTTGCTTTTCTGGTATATGAGAGGGAGGCAGGTGGAACAGTCAGGACACAGACTGACACTGCTGTGGGTTGCTAGTGCCACAGGCAATGACGAACTCACTGTGCCACAATGTTCTTCCCCACTACCATGATCAGCTAGCACAGAACTGCCCGGCACACTACATCCTGTGTGGTTTTCTCTAGGTGCTTCCAGATGCGGTCTGTGGTGCAGCAGGCAGGACTGCTGTGTGCCCACAGGGCAGTGCCAGTTTCCTCTTTACCCACCTAGCCCACTTCAGGAGGTTCAGTCTCTTCCTACTGAGCCCCTGAGCATCCTGTTAAGGATGACTCCACTTCATGCAACCAAACTGAGCTGCAGGGCATCCTGCCAAGGAGGACTCCACTCTGTGCCACTGAGCTGCCGTGTGCTGCTCATGTGGTCACACTGCTCCCTGAGCCTCCCCACCACTACCAGCAACCATGGGATCCTGCAGCCCAAGTGCCCACACATTCGCTGAGCTGGAGCCGTCTAGTTACTGAGGCCACTTGGTTCTGCGCAAAAGAAGGAGGAAGCCTGCTCGCCTTCTTGACAGAGCTGTCAGGACAATCCTTGTTGCATCTTGTGAGGCTTGTATTCATAGATGCCTCTCACTGTGCAACTTGCTTTCAATCAGACAATGATGGGAAAGTGGTCCTTGAGGGAAGCAGCAGCCAAGGCTTCCCCTGGGGTTCCACTCAAAGCTGAGGCTGGCTTACTGAGCACACACGCCCAGGCTGCCTTTCCTGTGGTTACATGTAAACGGACTCGGGACCAAGCTGCCATTAGTATGCACACTCACAGACTGAAGATGGCTCCAGGCTGAAACCAGAACATCACAGGGCACCAAAATATCCCTTCTAAAACCTCGAGTTAGCAGCTTTGCTTTCCAAGGATCCCTCCAAGAGTGCTGTAACTATGATCTCTGTTGGCACTTGATACAGGACATCTCTGTATGTTTGACCTTGTGCGTAATGATGGGCTCAGGTCAAGGAACAGAAAGGGAATGTGTGTGTGGGTCCTGCATTCTCTCACTAACAGAAGTTGCAGGAGACAGCTGAGGTTTTCCTTTCACTGACCTGGGGTGTCAAACACTGTGACTCCGCTAGGTGGAGCTCTCTGGTACTGAGCGCTGTACTGACATTTCAGTGTTTATGTGTGCACAGATATGAGCAAGCACACATTCACACACACTGTGGCTTGTGCCACCCCGGCATCAGCCTGCGTGAAGGCTCCCAGGAACACACAGACTGTCATGTGTCAGGAACCTGACCGAAAGGCAGGCCCCCTGGCAGTGTGTGCTAAGAGGTTTGGCAAGCTGTTACAGCTCTGCCTTGGTTCCTGCCCATGGAGGTGTGACCATGACCCCAGGATGACAACATTGTCCTGTCCATATCCTTACGAATTCAGGCCCGTGCTTGCCCTCCTACATGGACAGGCAGTCTGGTTAGTTTCTTTATTTTTAGGACTTGTTTTGGTGGTTGTTGCTCGAAATTCAGTTACAGAGATAGAGGGAGAGACGGATCTTCCATTCACTGGTTCACTTCCCAAATGGCTGCAACAGCCAGAGCTGATGAGTTGGTCTGTAGCTCGGAGCCAGGAGTTTCCTTGGGCATCCTACATGGCTCCAGGGGCCCAAGGACTTGAGCTGTCCTCGGCTGCTTTTCCAGGCCATTATCAGGGAGCTGGATCAGAAGTAGGACAGCCAGCACTCAAACAGGTACACCATGGACTGCTGGTGTCACAGGCAGAGGTTTATGCCACTGTGCCAACCCTACAGTCCAGGATTTTTTTTAAATATCTATTTGGATGAGGTAGATAGAGCTGCTACTCTTAGGTGCACTCGTTCACTCATCAGATGGCTACAGAAGCTGGACTGTGACAGAATCACAAGCACCACCTGGTCTCCCACACAGGGGGAGTCTAACCCCTTGAGTCCTCTTTCCCCGCTGTCCCAGGTATATTAGCAGGGAACTGGATCAGAAGCAGAGCAAAAACAAACAAACAAGCAAAAAACTGGAACTGGTGCTCCAATGTGAGCTGCTGGCTCTCAGCAGCCATGGGATCACAACCATGTGGTGTGTGGTGGGCTTAACCTGCCACATCACAACACTGCACCCACTCACACCTTATCCAGCTCCCTGCTAACCCACCTGGGAGAGAAGCTTTGGCCTGACCCAATCTTTGTGATCATTTGGTGAGTGCATGAATGTAGGAAAGATCTCTTTCTCTGTCCTTTTCTCCTTTTTTCTCTGTCATTCTGTCAAATTTTTAAAATTAAAAAAAAAAAACAAACTTTGTAGGTAGTAATGTGTTTTTCTGTCCCGTTATTTTGCTATGTTCTGAGTTACTCTTCCCCTAACTGAAGTGGGAAATATCAACCTTTTAGGAGAAGATTGGAGGGGCAGCAATGCCTTGTACGCTCCTGCGTCTCCTTCCCCAGTCTCTAGGCCTGGAGGCAGAGCCGGGATCTCCAAAATTGAGAAGTATCAGCTTCAATATTTTTGCTATAGGCACTTCCTCCCAATTAGGGAAGAGCTAATCTATTCTAACAAGCTATTTCAGCCATCTCTGATTTTTCCAAATACCCAAGATCTCTGAGTCCAATGTCATGGTAAGAATCTAAACACATGCAGCACTGGCTGGTTCCTTCCACCCCTCCTGTGGATCACAAGACATGCTGTCCCATTGTGATTTTCCATTCAAATTCTTGCCTTTTCGGCTCGCTGTTTCCTAAAAAGGAGGATGTCTGAGTCTCTCCTACCTCAGCCTCATGTTTGTTCTCCTAAGCAAGATGACTTGTGTGAAAGTGGGAGATGCCTCGTAAGGATCCCCAGTGGAATCATTTTCCTGCATTGCTTTGGGCTTGTTGAGCGCTGTGACTCGAAGGCACTGAGCTTTACCATTCCTGAAGAAGGATCTGCCTAGTCAGACTTAAAATGCCACAGAAGAACTCAGTTTGTTGTAGGTTAGTTCCTCAAAATATTGAATCTGTAGCACACTGTATCCGTGTGTATGTGTGTGTGTGGGGGGGGCACATACCAAAGTGCTTTTCATAAACAGTTCCCAAGGTTGACTTCCTCTTAGTATAAGGGTGCCCTTCAGGAACAAATAAGGCTCCTTTCGTATAGTGTGCTGGCCAGAAATGGGAGTAGATTTCAACAGAAAATTTAACCAGGATGCACTTTGCACCCAGTCTCATGACCTCATTGTGACTTCTGATAAAAGTCAGCTTCATCCTGTGCGAAGGTGTTGAGAGCCCCAATCCAAGCAGAAGGGCCCTACAAGTCTCTTACAGGTGTAGCTCAAGGGACTCACTGTGAGGAACTCTGAAGTCTTCAGAGGCCTAGACTTGGATTAAACTCAACACCTCCAAGCTAACAAATTCCAATGAGACACCTTAGAAAACCATTCCAAAACATACAAAGCAATGAGCACACAGCTAATGTAAGCATTTTGTTTTCTAGTTACTAAGTTTTAAAATTTCTCAAATTAGTATGTATATTCATAAATCAATGCTCAGTTATTTCAATAATAGCTGCTTATTGGGCAGCTCTTTTCACTCAAAGGCAATGTCTTTTGCATCAAGTTCATAAAAATATTTAACTGCTATGGAGAGCAGAATGGGGGTTCGGGGATGTTGCATCGATTCAACTGCTAAAACAGAATGTCACATTCACCAGTGACAGCCACAACAAAGTTTTGTTATAAATGAAAGGCAAGGCAACTGACTGACCGGCTAGCCGATTAGCCAAGTGGGACCAACACTCCTTACCGGAGTGTGACCCTGAGCAGTACATTTACAAAGCTTTTATAGGGGCAGTTTGACTCAGCTTCAAGGGGGCACAATTTACAACAGCTCAAGGGGTAAGTGAGGAAGGATTATGTGTTCCTTGCTTATTTAGTGCTAGGGCCCGTGTAGTGGATGTGGGGCACAAGAAGGTGTGAAGAGTATTTTTCCATTGTAGAAAGGGCTGCAAGGAATTTCCAGCTGTATGGCAGGGCCAGCGGATGTCTCTACAACCACCTGAATGCAACTCCACCTTCCTTTGCATGGACACCGGACCACCCTGCAGAAGAATTTTAATCCATTCAGGCATTGTTTGCTACTGTGGAGTTGGCTTTTTTACTCAATGTGAGCTTGGAGGTTAATGTCAATTATAACGTCTTGCAAAAGGGAGTTTTATTATTCATATTGTCTTGGCTGTCCCCATTGACCTTATGCTAATCAAGGGACCTGTATTTAGGGTTTCATTCTTTCCTTGATCTTTAGTTCTCCTTTTCTTTGTAATACAACATTGAGTTGTAGAACAAGAATTATAGTAGGAACGTCTATTGTTTTTAGGTAAAACAAATGGCAGAATTACCCTTGGAAACACCCACTTGACCATGACATAAAAAGTTTGAGCCATAGTTTGATTGTTTCTGTATAAATAAAATGGACAGCTTTCCTGCATTGTCCATTATGATCATGGACTCCTAGTGGTCCGTCTATTTTCTCTACGCCTCATCCATGCACCCATCTCGAGTTCTGAACTCAGCTGGAGCTGGACTCCGGCAACTTAGGCTTGCTAGCCCCTGCCTGCTCTCCTCAGGTCTGGGCTCCAACCTTGGTGCCACCTATGGCAACCAGATTCCGATCTTGAATTCTCTGTGGGTTAATAAGGCTGGGGCCTTGTTGTATGGGGTGATTGGCCTTAAAGGCTGCGCAGGCTCACACAGTTTCTTAGCCACCCAAGTAAAACAGGAGCTACAACAGTGAAAAGAATTGCAGATAGCAATGTTTACTCTATCTTGATTTCAACCCTACAAGGAGACAAAGAAGATGAAGAAAAAATAGCCACCCTCAATAACATCACAGAAATTGGAAGCATCACTATCCACAGAAACATGGATCAAGATTATTTAAATTCTAGGTCATAAGTGCTCCTACTCACTCTGTAACTGCAGAAGTCAGTTTTTACTTGCTGGAGCCCTTCGCCTCCACTTGTATGTGTGCCACCCACAGCTCTGCAATCAGCTTTCAGGTTCCCTTGCTCTGTCAGTTCAAACACTACAAGGTAATCTAAGTGCAAACCCTGCCTGAGGAAATGTTTATGTGTGTGAATCTGCAGCTCAACAGAAGGCATGGTTGGTTTTAAAGCAAAAGAGCCAGTGTCAAGACCCCTTTTAAAGCACACCTTTGCATCAAAGAGGCTTTAGAGGGAATGGTCCTTATCCTAACTTCACCTGGCACTTACTGTCAAGCCTCACCTCATCTCTTCTGCAGGCATGGGTCATCGCCAGAAAGTGCTCAGCCAACATTACCTTGCTAGGAATTGTACCTCTACACAATTATGAAAGGAAGTAGCACAAAGCTCGAATAAATTAAGCTATAGAAGAAGGTTAACAAGAACATAACAAATCAAGTTTGAATCTTAAAAACAACCAACAGGCTTGCTCTATAGCATCAAGCATATTATAAATTCATTTAAGTACAACAATAGAAGCTGGACTAACCATGTAATAATCAGACCTAAAACTCTGTAGGCTAGTAAGCTTAAAAACAGACTAGAGTTATAATCTAACTACAGTTGTTTTACAGCTTGTTGCTTGACTATTTGCATTAAGAATAGATAATAACCTCAGACACATAAGCTCTAAAAGTTAAAATATCAATCCAAGGAAGGTTAGAATTTTTGTCAACCATAGTATTTAGTATTTTCAAGTTTTAAGGCCTACTACATCTTTTATTTTATTTTATTTTTATTTTTGTTGCAGGAATTTTGATTCCGAGTATGGCAGCAACCTCAAATTCTTGTCTCGCAGGAAAGAAGAATTTTCATGCGGACACAGTTTAGTTTTAACGCAAGATTTATTAGGAAAGTTGAGAAGAGAAGACTCCCGTCCTAGTGACGGGAGGGGGCTTTGAGATAGAAAGGACCCTTACCTCCTGCCATAGTGGCAGGAGGAAAAGTAAATGAGAACCCTAGTCCTCTGCCATGTGGCAGGAGGAAAAAGGAGAACCCTAGTCCTCTGCCATAGTGGCAGGGGGCAAAGAAGTAAAACCCGTATCAATGGTGGGGAATGCACCTTTTAAAGGATTCCCTCAAAGATGTCTCTCCATAAACAAAGAAAATTCCTGGTTTCCAAGGTACCTGGCCTTGGAACAAAAGGTCACAGAGATACCAGACATAGGACATTCCAGGCCTTAGGCAGAGGTGTATTACTCCTTTCAATGATAAAGAGATCAGCCTGAGGCCCTTCCACAATAGCCAAGGTAATGGCCGATACTTCAGGTGGGGAATTGATATGCTAATAGCACCACTGTCCCTTGGAAGAGACGTGCCCTGGTGACTTCAAAACATGGTGGGGAAATTCTCTTTTACTCAGGGACCCAGAATGCCCTAACTGCCTACTACCCACTAACTCCTCTCTCATTCCGCCCCCCAGAAGAAGTGACCCTAACTGCTGTTAGGGGGAAATGGGACGGTGACCGCTCTGACTGCTTCCTGCTGACATGGGACGAAGTTCAAAGGCAGCAGTTGGGCATTCCTCTGGGGGTCGGTCTAAGGGTCCCCAGTGGAACGTAGAAGTCATCAAAGACGCCTGGCAGAAGTCATCAGAGGTGCCTGGCAGGTTGTTTGAACTCTGGGTGTTCCTTCTTGTTGAAGTCTAGATGACAAAACAAAGACAATTATAATCTCTCCCAACCTAGTATGTAATGGGATAGGTGGAAACATCAGTTTAAATACTTGAGTTTTAGAACTTAGATATGAGAAACATTTTGTTGAACATTGGACTTGAGCAGTGTTTAAGGCTATGAACTAGATTTATCAGTTTGAAATAATTCTTTTTAAGCTCAAGTTTTGAAACCATTAGACTCAACGAACATTATAGAACACATGAAACTTTCTGAGCTACATGAAATTGCTATCTAGGTCTATTAGAAGGCACAGAACTAATGAAAGTTAACATGTAGCTTTAGGACTTGAACCCATATAGGGCATGTAAATATTAAGTTTCCATGGAGTTACAATTTCGTCTAGCATTGACGATTCTGAATTAAGATTTAAACTTACTTGACTTTTGAAAATACTACAGTTGCTTTGTATACAAATGGTGGATTTTTAAAATAACAATTGTACTTTACCAGTTGCTGGGAACCCTAAGAGTGTCAGAAGACATTGAGCCTAGAACATAAAGCACAGCGCTGAAAACATTTCGTTGCAAGACTTATCTGGATCATAGCATAGGTGGCAAAAGACTAAACTAGTTGTGAGTTACAATAGCCCAGCAGCTTATGGCATTCTAGTAAGAATTCACAAAACTCCACACATTAGGGCAAAGGCAATGGACTAGTCCTGTAGTTGTAACAAGCCATACATTGACAGTTGGAGAACAGAAGAGTCTTAAATATATGAACAGAGAGATCCAATAATTTAGTCAATGAGGAAGACATGAACCCTGCTTCAGAATGGTGAGGGTGTTCTACCTAGTGATGTCTAGCAAGAACTGAAGAGTGAGATGGCAAACCTGCCCTGTCAGGAGTCTGGTCAGCGATACAGGCTGAGCAGTTACAGGCTAACTAACTTTTCCCTAGAAAAACTTCTTTTCTGAGCTTCTAGATTAATCTGTCTGTCACCTAAGCTAATTTGGAGCTCCTGAGAGACCCTGATGGTCACCCTAAGAGAGGGAAGAAGCCAAAGCTAGCTAGGACAGAGAAGGCAGTGTCCAGACAAAATTACAGTTTTCTCTTCCACTGTGAGAAGCACCCAGGGCTCCTCGATGCTGTTCCGAGGTGTCACCGAAGTCCGTGGTTGGCCTTGAGCCTGTGCAGGTTCCCAGGCTACTTCCGTCCCATGTAAGAGATCCAATGGGAGATGACTGACCTGAAGTACTTGGCCTTCGAGGACAGTCAGATCTCCAATGACCTCCTTGTCAGTTGGGACATGGCCCTGGGTGGCCTTTCTGATGAAGTGTCCATTGCTTCTGCAATGGAAGAGCACTTGGGAGGCCTCCAGGGGTCTCACTGGAACCAGGAGCACATACCTCTCTCATCCTGCTTTGCCATGGGATCCCCTCCTGGTCTCTGAGGTAAAAGACCATGGTGACCCCTTTAAGAGGATATCAGAGAACTTTCAGGTCCCATTTGTCTAAAGTCCTATCCTAATGTCCTGGGCAGTTAAGAATCTGTTATCTATATCACCTATTCTTCTCTACATAGAATCTAGTGGAATATACTTAAGTCATTCCTCAAGCAGTTTAAGAAGCTGGGGGATTTCTCTGTGGCTCTTAAACTCAGATTTGTTTAAATCAAAATAAGATTCAGCTTAGCAATTCTCATTTATGAACATTTGCCCAGTCAATTGAAATAGACTACATAGCTTGCCACGTATGCCAGATAACATACATTATAAAGCAAAACTTTTGTAACAGCTTTTGAAAAATCTCTAAGTGTTTTAAAGTTACCACATCTTGCTCTTAGTAACACTAGTTGAAGGTGCTTTTAGTCTGAACCTGTAGCTTACTGCTTAGCTTTAGTTCTATCTGCAATGGATGCAATAGTATCTGTTGGAACTAGAAGATGAATCATTCATTGTCAGAATTATAATAACAAATATAAACATCTATTTACACAGCACACTGTGGAACCACCTGTAGGACTTATACACATTTGTACTGTTTTAGGCCTTGTTCATTAGGATAACAGCTATAAACAATAATGCAATAAGATTATTAGACTTTAGTGGTTTTCACATTTGTACCAATAGCAGTCTGTTAGGTTAATAGTTCATTATACTGGAACTAGCTAGCAGATTTAGTCACCAATAAGATGAAAATAACTTGAAGAGAACTTAAAAAGTTGCTTTGACAAAGAATCAGATTTCAATTCCATTGCACCAAAGATGAACATTAAGATGTTGTACACAATGTTCAATTGTACCATACATCCTTTAAGAACTTGCTGTCTTCCTGTAAGACAAAGTCTCACAAATGATGCTTTTTGCAAGTTAGAACATAAATAATCAACAATGCAAGAATACAAATAATTCCACAACGTGATACAGCTTCGCGATTAAAAGACAACTTGATCAATAAACATAACCACCAGTATATGCATTAGCAGCTTTTGAAACTTCACCAAGAATCTTTGTAATTATGCAAGTATTCTTTAACTTTAGTTAGAACATACAAGCTCGCACACAGAATCTGCTCCTCCTTATAGCAAGCACTACTCTGGGTGTAAACACTGTAGGCCAGATCTGGTCAGAGCTAGGATGGCACTATAAATCAGTAGATGGTTAAACTTCAAGACCAAATAGCAACAAAAGCAGCAGAAAACATTGCAAAAACACTGAGAACTCATCGCTGAAGCCAGTTGCAATGACACAGAAAAACTTTGATTGAAACATGAACACAGCATGAACAGTGAGATACACTATGAAGCAAAAGGCACATAGAATGAAATACTAGTAGTCGGGGGCAGAGGAGACTGCAAAGGGAAAGAATCTCTCAGGCTACAAAGAGTTAATGAGTTTTAAGTTCTCCCTGGGGGTGCAGGAGTCTGGGGTCTGGCCCATTGTTAACTAGCAATATTCCCGTTGGTTCCCGAGATCAGTGACCAAGGAGAGACAAAATGAACTTCTACCTCCTGTTAGATCTCTCTAAGAATTAAGCCTAAAACTAGACAATTAAAGCAAAAAACAGAACAGGGAAGGACCAAGGTAAAAGACAGTTGTGTGCTCCACATGGCGGTGGAGCCAGCACAGCACAGCAGCATAGTTATGCAAAGAGACCCATCCAGACTAACTCTCTCCACTCTAAAGCTCAAAGCTGGCAGCCAGGCTGTGGCATCCCTGTAATTGCGGAGGCACCCCAAGGGGTATCTCCGTTCAGCCCCCCATTCCTGTGACATGCTAACTCTGGGACTCCTGCCAGTACAAGTAAATCCTGGTTTTGCACCTGGACATACTCGTCAGAATAGCATGTGCTGGGAGCACTGAAATGAGGATAGAAACTAGAAGCGTCCCTCAGTTTCTATCTCTCCTGAGTCTGAGACGTCTCTCAGGACTCCTATAGCTCGCCCGTGGTGTCCAGGTGTGCGCTGCTGAAGACCACAGAAGAAGGGAGGAAGGTGGGAGTGAAGTCAGCACACTTGACTCACGTCGCTCGACCTTCCACGCCTTGTGGGATGTCTCGGTTAGAACAGCATGTGCCAGGAGTGAAAAATCCGCTCCTGTTTCCTGCGCCATGCTAGACCTAGGCCTCTGCCTGGTGCAATAATCTGATGTCCTGAAGAACATATAAGTCAGAAACAGCATGTGCCAAAAAATATCCCCTGCACCCTGCTGCATCTGGGACTTCTGCCGGACAAAATATGCTCTCCTTTTGAAATTTGTTCTAACCTCGAGTTGACAAGCCTGACCTCAAACTTCGGCCTGATTCTATAAGCCTGTGTAACAATGTCCTTAACTAGAGCTGGAGGAATACCTGTGTTGACTCTGGTTTTCTGCTCACATTAGCGACCACACTCCTTAAAGCTAACCTGGAGGAACTGTCTCTGCTGACTGCCTTGTGAAGGAATTAAAGCACTCTCCAGTTAAGTTTATCTTAGATCTCGTCTTTAGAGGGGCCTAGAAAGAAACTCTGCCTGACTTTTCATTTTCCCCATCACAAACCAGCTGGTATTTAGCACATACTGACCCAAAAACTGAATCCATAGAGAATGAGGAGACTTAGTGAGAAAAAGCCTTTGGAGAAGATATCAGAAAGGTAACGGAGGACTCATCAGTGCCCGAGGCCATTTGGGAATTGAGGCACACAGCCCAGGGCTCGTGGCCTCGCAGTGGTGACTGAGTCCCCGCAGAAGGAAGGAAAGAGTGCAGATTTCAGCCCGACACCCTGACGGGCTGTCGGAGTCTGGGGTACAGTCCAGAGGCCTTTCGAAAAGCATCAGGGAGTGGCCCTGACCAGAATTTCTGAGGCGCCCTAAGACTTCTCCCAGTCTCACGCGACGGGCTTAGTCCGCGAAAAGAAACTGAGTCTGGACAAAACCGACATTCCTGGAGCCAAGGACCCCAGCTCCAGGGGATCAATTTAGCCAAACTCAGCAAGCCTCGCCCCTGAGTCTTAAGACCGGCAGCCGCGCTAACCGCATTTAACTGGCTGACAGGGACCCGGTGTTTCTTTTTCCGAGAGTTACTAATTGTGGAGAGCTAGTGTCTCCGAAAAACAGGATAGAGTCCGCTTTGCTCACCGTCCGACGAGATGGATGTCTGGAGGCTGGCTGGAGATGAACTCAAGTCTCGCTGGTAGAATCCGAGTCACACGGCACCAAAACTGTTGCAGGAATTTTGATTCCGAGTATGGCAGCAACCTCAAATTCTTGTCTCGCAGGAAAGAAGAATTTTCATGCGGACACAGTTTAGTTTTAACGCAAGATTTATTAGGAAAGTTGAGAAGAGAAGACTCCCGTCCTAGTGACGGGAGGGGGCTTTGAGATAGAAAGGACCCTTACCTCCTGCCATAGTGGCAGGAGGAAAAGTAAATGAGAACCCTAGTCCTCTGCCATGTGGCAGGAGGAAAAAGGAGAACCCTAGTCCTCTGCCATAGTGGCAGGGGGCAAAGAAGTAAAACCCGTATCAATGGTGGGGAATGCACCTTTTAAAGGATTCCCTCAAAGATGTCTCTCCATAAACAAAGAAAATTCCTGGTTTCCAAGGTACCTGGCCTTGGAACAAAAGGTCACAGAGATACCAGACATAGGACATTCCAGGCCTTAGGCAGAGGTGTATTACTCCTTTCAATGATAAAGAGATCAGCCTGAGGCCCTTCCACAATAGCCAAGGTAATGGCCGATACTTCAGGTGGGGAATTGATATGCTAATAGCACCACTGTCCCTTGGAAGAGACGTGCCCTGGTGACTTCAAAACATGGTGGGGAAATTCTCTTTTACTCAGGGACCCAGAATGCCCTAACTGCCTACTACCCACTAACTCCTCTCTCATTTTGACAATCTTGACATAGTTAATTAGTGTAAGAAGGTTCAAGGGCTACAGAAAAGTGGATAATACTAGCATGTTTTCCATATTGTTTCCTTTATGTTTAAAGGGGGGTATTAAGGGAGAAGGCCCGCCCAATTTCCCACCCTCCCCAGGTCCCGGATGTAGGGCATGCTCTGAGGTTCTTGCTCAAGTGGTTTTTGATATTTCAACAGTTATGAATCACTGCCAATCTTGCCACTCCAAGCACTATGAGGTCTTTGAAAAATCACTGATTGATGTAGTCCATCATAGCTGAGATGGTTGGTTGACCTGTTCTGTCTTCTCTCTTTTCTTCGTTAGGGTTCTGAGTCCAGCATTTAGATTAGGAAGATCTCCAAAGAAACTTCTTGTATGTGCTAGCAAGTACAGGGCATGGCACCGTCCATCACCCCAATCAGCTGGTGGTTGCAATTGCTGGGTTGGTTCTGTTTTCACTCCCGACTTCCACTGGAACCAATGGGTGTTGCAGTCCATTCTGGTTCTGCCCAGCACATACTTGGCCCTCACATAAACCAGTGGGGGCTGCAGCCTAGTTGGAGCAACCCACAATAACCCCCACCAGGCCCGCCCCCTACCCTGGTTTGCCAGTAAGTGTAACAGTAATCCATTCTGTCCCACACCCCATTCCACCCCAGCTGCTATCTTAGTTTTATGTCCTCCCGTTGAAGTGGTAACCCAAGAGGGATGAGCCCAGTATTTCCCTCCCAGGCCTCTCCCACTCCCAGATTCCAGCTAAGCCCAAACAACCCTCGCCCACTTTACTTTTGTTTGCACCAGTAGGAATAATCCGCCCAGTCCAGCTTTTCCCTGATCTAGGCCACATGAGGCACCCAGGTGTGGTAGCTTCGCCTAGTCTGGTCTGCCCCCATCCCAGCCTATGCTCTCCTGCGGAAGTAGCTGTCCAGCAAAGGAACCCTCCCTTATTCCCCTGCCGGCTCTGCCCCCTTCCTTTCTTGTTCTCAGGCTGGTTGGGCGCTGTGGTCCCTTCCGGTACAGGCATCCTCACCTTGGCATTCCATATTGTGCACTAGTCTTTGTTGTGACTGAACCTGGCTCGACCCACACTGGTGCCTGGATTTGCCAGTGGATGACGTGGACAGATTCAGCCTGATCTTTCCCCAACCCCTGCCAATTGTATGCCAGTGGGTAGCTTTCCATGGCCTGTTCTGGGCTGTTTCCTATCATGTTTCTTGCAGTTATCTGCCGGGTCTGCGTCCTGCCAGAGGAGTTGCCCAGGCTCCTCCATCAGAACCTCTCCCAATGCCAGGTTTCACGCTTAACAGTGCGTCCATGAGCCAGCCCTACTCAGTCCACCTCCTGTCATAGCAGGAACTGTGGCTTCTCCTGACTGGTCTTCAACCCAATCTGGTTCTTGCTGTGGATGTTTCAGCCCAGCCACTGTTTGTCCATACCCACATATGGCTCATACATGGCTCAGTAGGGGTTTGAGACCTTTAGGCACCACATTCTTTCTGAAACTTCAGGCCCACTGGCCTGCGCCCTCTGTGCCTTTAGCACTCCTGCCAGTGCCTCCTGCCAGTGCCTCCAGTACCAACCTCCCATGAGTCTGCTCCAAGGCCAGGCCAACATCCCCATGTCCCTGGTCTGCCCGCCCTCCACCACTTGCTTCAGGATCACATGCCCTTCCAGCATCCCCACACACCCAGCACAACTGTCCTGCTGGCTGGCTTGCTGTTGCAGAACCAGACCAACTTGAATGGCAACTCCAGGCCCAAGCCCACCTGCCAGCCCTTCCAGGACTAGATGTGCTCAGCCAGTGATATCTGCACCTCACCACCACCACCACTGCCCCAGCACTCAACGCCAGCGGCTGCACAACCAGGGCCTCATAACCAGGCACCTCCAGCACATCTAGCCAGCCTGACCTGCCTCATGGCCGCTGCTTCAGGGCCAGGCATAGTCCTCCAGCCACTCACCACCCTCAGCAGACCATTGGCCCACCTGCCAGTCGCACATCTAGCATTCCAGCCCCATCAGTTTTTACAAGGACAGGCTGGCTGAGCTGGGACTCTAGCCTGTCCATTCTGTGGCCAAGACTACTGTTGCAATGTCAAGGCAGTTTGGGCAGTGCCTCATCTGTCCTCAACCACCATCTGTCCACTCCAGTGCCAGGCTACCTCACTAGCATTCGTAAATCCCTCATCCCACTCCACCCCACACTCCCTGCCTCCCTGCAAGCCACTCCAGGTCCAGGCTGACTTAGCTGGTACCCAGTCCACTGCTCTAGGACCAGATTTGTTCTGAGGGCGCTCCAGGAGCCTCCAACACACACTACATCTGCTCCAGGATCAGGGACATGGCTGGGGTCACTTCATGTCTAGCCTCCCTACTGCCTTGCCTGGTACTCCAGGACCAGGCTGACTTGCACAGTGACATGGTATCTGCTTCAAACCACTCACATGCCTGCCACTCCAGAGCCAGCTCTATTTGCCCTACAACCACCATGCGTTTCCCATATCCACCATACCTGCTACTCCAGGGCCAAGTTGGGGACTGGGTTCTTCCAGGAGTAGATCCTTCTTCCAGCCCCCCACACTGAGATCGGGCGCTAGAGTCTTCCATGGGCCATGTTGCTTCCCTCCTCCTCTGCACGTCTCCTATTCCCCATCAGCCAGCTGTCTGAGCTACGGTCTTTCAGCTTTGGGTCCAGTTTCCCTGAGGGTAGTTTCCTCTGCACCTTTGCTGTCCCTGTGCATGGATGGATGTGGAGATTCGTCACCCTTACTCTGGTGGTGCTTGCAAGATGGACTCCTGGTGCCATTTTTTGCATGACTTCATCCCACAGCCTGCTGTGACCCAGAGCAGGGTGTGACCGAGAACAAGCTGCATACTCTTCTCTGCCTGTCTCAGGCCATGCTGGTGGGCACATTTTTGGAGGTCCCAATACAGGGAACAAGGAAACTTCCACTGAAGGCATGGCAGATGGGTTGGTTTGAAAGGCATGGTAACAAAGGGAAGGAGATCTTCCATCAGCTGGTTTATCAACTGTTTCCAAAGCTTGGCAGGATTACAGCGATGTATTCAGGCCATTAACATCATCGACAAAGAGAGTGGTTGCAAAAAGTCTTAGTCAGTTAAGAAAGAGATCAAATGATATGTTAAGATTACAGGGAATCTTAATGGTGGAATAAACAACATCAAACTGATTGACAATAAAGACCCTGAATCAAAGACACCAGCTTGGACCCAGTACAACAGCCTAGTGGCTAAATGCTAGCCTGGCAGTCCTGGAATTCAATATGGATTCCAGTTTGTGTGTCAGCAACGCTACTTACCTTCCAGCTTTCTGCTTGTGGCTTGAGAAAGTAGTAGTGGTTGGGCAAAAGCCTTGAAAATCTGCACTCATATGGGAGACTTGGAAGAGGCTCCTGGCTCCTGGCTTCAGATCAGCTCAGCTCTGGCTGTGGCTGGTACTTGGGGAGTGATCCAGTGGATGGAAGATATTTATCTCTCTTCTTCTTGCTTTAGATCTGACTTCAAAATAAAAACAAAACAAAATCTGTAATGTCACTATTATTCTCCCTTAACACACACACACATTCTCTCTCAACCTCTCTACATAAATATGTATATTTAGTAGAGAGTCTGTCAGGTAAGAAAATACTTCTATCCAAAAGGCTCCAAATGCAATGGGAGAACAGTTACAGATGTTTCTTCCTTGTGGTGGATGTGCACATCACAAAGATCCAGACTAGGCAGCACCAAGTGGCCCATCAGGCTCTGTGCTGGCACGTCTTGCACTGGCATAGCACTACCCACCATTACTGGAGACCTTCAGGGAAGTTCTAAAACAACAGCTTTTGTGCAATCCCTCTGAGCCTTTACTAACTAATGCTCCACCAGCCTCACCATCACAGTTGGTGTGCTCCTCTAAGACAATTCCTTCAGGCTCTGCAAAGCTGCAGCGCCATCGTGTGGTCATTATAAACCACAGCAAGGAGGAAGAGGAGAGGTTGTATGAGAGAGAATCTCAGACTGTGGCAAATCACTTCATCAACAAAGTGTCTAATGTTGTCATACACTGCACTGCAGACAAGCATCAGGCTCCACTCCCTCAGCGGAGAAAGCTGCAATCAAAGAACTTCTCAGCTGCACACTCTAAGGCCTGGACTTAACAAAACACAAGGAAACCAAACTCCTTAGACTGATTGAGGAGGAGACAAGTGACAACTACTTAACTCTTAGCTCTAGGGCCACTGCTGCTAGAGGGTTTCTCTAAGAAGCCACAGAAGAGTTTGCATCTCTGCTTTCAGAAACACAATTACTGATTAAACTTCTGCATGTGCAGAATAAATGAAGCTTTACTTCCTTTGGCTGCAGAGAAAAACTGGACAAAGAGAGGGACGAAGGTTTCAGTCAGATACCCTGAGGCTCAAATTCCCAGCTCTAAAATTGTCTAATATACTAAGCAATTCCATTTCATTAACTGTAACTTAGGGATACCATGAAATACGTAATGTGGTTATGGGCAGGGTTGATGAGATAATACAAATAGTGTTTGGCTTGCTGTCTGATTTGCACTTAGTCCCTTTTCACCTAATTTATTATTTGTGCTTCCAGGGACAGGCACTGTGGCACACTACATAGAGCTCCTGGCTGCTTGTGGAACCCATTTCCCGTATGAGCACTGGTTCAAGTCCTGGATGGTCTAAATCTGATGCAGCTCTCTGCTGGTGTGCCTGAGAAAGCAGCGGAGAATGATCAAGAGCTTGCACCCACGTGGAAGGCCTCTTAAAATGATAATTTTTTGCAGTTTTTCATCATATCCATTTGTATAAGTTTCCAAACACTGCCTCATATGTATGCATTTAAAATACAAAATGAACTCATAATTATCTTCTTCATAAAAAAGTTTGAAGTATCAATCTATATTATTTTGTGGACCAAGAGCTAAGGAAAGTAGATATATTCCAAGGTCTAAAGTCTTAGTGATTACTTCTGCTTTTTAAGAACTTACCTGACTGGGCTCTAGCATGTGGCCTGCTGCCTCTTAGAAAGACAGGCTTTTGAGATCCCACTAATGGGCCCGGTGGTGTGGCCTAGCGGCTTAAGTTCTCACCTTGAATGCAGTGGGGTCCCATGTGGGCACCGGTTCTAATCCCAGCAGCTCCATTTCCCATCCAGCTCCCTGTTTATGGCCTGGGAAAGCAGTTGAAGATGGCCTAAAGCCTTGGGACCCTGCACCCACATGGGAGACCAGAGGAGGTTCCTGGTCCCGGCTTCCAGCCATTGAGCTCACTTCAGGAGTGAATCATCGGATGGAAGATCTTCCTCTCTGTCTTTCCTCCTCTCTGTATATCTGACTGTAATAAAAATAAATAAATCTTTAAAAGAAAGAAATCTGAGTATTCTTCCTGCATTTCCTGTTTTGTTTTTATTCACTTGTTTATAGTTATCTGACTCTTGAATGAAAAGAGTTCATTCATCCACTCCATGTACAGAATGGCATCTCCTCTACATGCCAGGCACTCAGTGTTACTAAATGCCCAAAAATGAAAACCTCAGGTATAGCCAGCTTTTATCTAGCCACCCTGTATCTGCATTTCAGAATGGTGGGCATTCACTAGTATTTCATACACATGCAAATGTTGGAAGAATAATTTAGTAAAATTCTCACTACCGAGACCAGAGCAGTAGCCAAGTGGCTCAGGTACTTGTCCTGCATGCACCAATATCCCATACGGGTGATGCTTCATGTCCTGGCTGCTCCACCTTTCACCTAGTTCCATGTTTGTGGCCTTGGAAAGCAATTGAAGATGCCCCAAAGCCTTGGGACCCCACATGTGTGTCGGGGACCCAAAACGGCTCCTGGCTCCAGATCACCTCAGCTCTGGCCAAATGATGACAGCAAATATCTAGGTGAATGGAGACTCTAAGGTCAACCATGTCAGCCAATGAACATTGAAAGAGTTCCCTCTTCCTTGAATTGGTGAGATGCACATCATTTCGGAACTATCAGAACCACCTGGACAGAAACCTGGTTTGGTATTGGGGGTCCAGTTCTCATCCTTAGGTACTGGGATGGTTGGATGGCTGGGTATAGCTTCTATGCACACCATTTACCCCTGACCCAAAACAGGAAGAAAAAAAATAGAAAACTTGGAAATAATCATACCAATTTCTCTTTAATGATCTAACACACACACACACAAACGCACAATCCATAGCTACCTAAAACAAGAAAAAATTATTAGATCGAACCTTCCCCCTGTCCCACCCATCACACGATTTTTGAGGTGGATGGAGACTAGGACTGCCTTCTCCCCAAAGATATCCACTCCTGGTGCATTCAACAGGGAGAAGCCTCTTGAGCACAGGCATGCCAAGGGTCAGCTCACTGGGTGGTTGCAGTGGCCGGAGACAGGGCTCCATGCATGGAATCTGACCAGGCCTGGGTCTTCCCAGCAGCCAATAGGCTGTTGCAAGGTCTCTGCACACAGACATTAAGGTCTCACTCTCCCAATCCCAACCTCCTTATGATGTTGGCAGTGGAGACAGAGAAGTTTTATTTGCAAAGTGCCCATGTGAGCAGGTGAAGCAGAAGGTAAAGGAAAGCACTTCCTGAGAAAAAACTCGGTCGTGCTGTGCCCTTTCAACACTGGAGACATCTAGTTAGTGAGTCTTGACTGTTGTACAAACCTTGGTCACTGAAACAGGATGTATAACTAAAAAAAAAAAAAAAAAAGACCCACTCCTGTTTTCTTCCAATCCTCATGAATCTCATTCTTCCACCCTATTCCATACTCCTATGATGTAACCAGAATATGTTAGGATACTGCCAGAGACTGGGAATGTTTTAAAAGGGAAACTGCAAGATATTCAATCAATCTGTTGCAGGAGGCTCTCTGAGCAGTGTTCCTAGGGAGGACCTGAGCCAGGAGCTGATCAGAAACAACAGCAGAGAGTTAACAGCTGGGGGCTCACATGAGAATTCTGGGGGGAAGCAGGTAGGTGTGTACAAACTTCATCCTGCCGTTGAAGTAAGGCATTGATTACATGCACATTTTGGAAAAAAAAAAAAAAGTTGCCACTCTTGCATTCAGTGCTCATCACTGTTGGTCTTGTTAGGGCCTTGACTCGAAACATTAAGTAGAAGTGGTCCAGGTTGTCACACATGAGATACATGTCAATAAGCTTAACATAAACTATCCATTTACCTCAACACCAATCATGGTATTCACTCTTAATTTTTTTTTCTTTATTGGAAAGGCAGAATTACAGTGAGAAAGACAGAAGTCAAAGTTATCTTCCTCCACTGGTTCATATTTCCAATGGCTGAGCTGCAGTAGCTGAGCTTCTGTGAAACCAAAAGTCAAGAGCAAAATCATGGTGGATTGACTAGGATCTGAGACAACTTACCTACTATGGAACAGTGCTGGTCCTGGTGTTCACTCTTACAGTTGAAAGACTTTATGCACAGACTGGTATCTAGTAGCTCATACAATGGCAAGACATTTACTGTGGGAAACCATGGTGCATGAGATTAATGTGACGCTGAGCAGTAGTGGTGGCATCTGACACATAAACTGCACCAGAAAGAGGAACTCCAGGAGTCTGATGTCAGACAATTATTTTGTCTCTGAGATATGCCTCCTAGAGTCTTGGGTGTCTTTTGACCAGCAGTCCCCGAGACTCCTGAAGGCAATGGCAATGGTGTTGTGTGGCTGCAGAACCACCAAAGACAAACTGGTGAGGGATGTCCATTTAATGGGAAGATCATATAAGCATTTATACAATGGAGGGGGAAGGCAGAAGGGCAAACTCAATAGTACTCATACTACTCCAACACTTCACTGTTATTTTAACTGGCCAGTAGGCAAGCCTATCACTCTGGACACTAAGCAAGTCACCAGTTACATTTTGTAATCAGGGTTGGTAGCTTAGTGTTTTAGGCCATGTGCTGGTAGACCAAGCTATGCTAGCACCTGGGCTGAAAGCTATGCCTTTGGGTATGATCATTACATGTGACTGGTAAACAAGACGAGGGTTGCACTTACCTTGTTAGAGTTGTTTATCAGAAAAATTCTAGCACAGCTTCTCAGGGTCAGAGAGATTGGGATATAGCCTACTACTCTGGATGTATGCCCGGTGAACAGGCCAAGATGGAGTCTCTCTTAGCTGAGACCACTGCCAGGGCTTTGCCTTGGAAACAACATGTGCCATGTGCCTATGGCGTCCTGCATGGGATAAGCAGGCAGAGATCCAGGGGTGATCACACACAGTGATTCTTCAGGGAGAGACAGTGGCCAAAGAGGATCCACATTTGGCCAGATATCACAACAGAATCTTCCCTCTGGACAAGATTCATCCTTCAAATCTACATCTTTATCATTACAATTGCCACATGCATCAGTTGGTATCTGTGATTTCAACATAATTCTGTAACATGGAGTGGAATTTTGTGATTCTAACATAGCTCTATTAAATAAATATGTAAATGACAAAGATGGATTATTTTCTATTAAATATGTAACACTTCACCAATCTGCATGTCATCCTTGCACAGGGGCCATGCTAATCATCTCTGTATCATTCCAATTTTCATGCACATGCTGTTGAAGTGAGCACAAAAAGACAGTTTTTCAAACAAGTGTTACCAACTGAACATTTATTATTAACATTAAATGTAAAGCAGAATTCATCCACATTCCCCACCGCACAACAAAGGGACATCACATATAAATTGCGTCTTAATTGTTATAGCAACAACTTTCTTCTGAAATGACACTCCTCATGTTTACTGTTTAACACTTGCTGAGACTTTCAAAATATGTTTCCACATCCATGGCCATTTTACAATGTTTTATATTTGTACTCTTACTAATGGTCATTTCATTCACTTTGTAAGCTCTGACAGAGTATAACAGGTTTATGTTAGCTAGTCTGTTTAGATGCTTTCGTAGATCTGCTGTGTGTGAATCTGCTAACAATTCACTTCAGAAAAATGATTTTTCAGTCAATGCAGTGATATGTTACTAATTTCTGTGGATATGCTAATTATTGAAGCATGGATGCTTTCCACTGCACTCAAAATGTGTGTATAAATTTTAACACATGTGTAATACATTCATGCTTTTCCCATGTGAATTCTGATGTTGAACAAAATACGACAGGTTTCCACACTCACTACATTCATACGGATTTCCCCAGTGTGGACTCTCTGTTGTGCAATGAGGTATAACTTACAAGAAAAGCTTTTCCACGATCACTAGTTTCATTTGTTTTTTCCCCTGTGTGCATTCTCTGATGCATGATTAGGTGTGACTTCTGAGTAGAAGTTTTTCCACACTCACTGCATTCAAAAGCTTTCTCCACTGTGTGGATCCTCTGATGTCTAATGAGGTTTGACTTACGAGAAAAGCCTTTTCCACACTCCCTACATTCATAAGGTTTCTACCCTGTATGGATCCTCTGATGTCTAATGAGGTTTGACTTACGAGAAAAGCCTTTTCCACACTCACTGCATTCAAAAGGTTTTTCTCCTGTGTGCATTTTCTGATGTGCTATGATGTTTGACCTATGAGAAAAAACTTTTCCACACTCACTGCATTCATAAGGTTTCTCCCCTGTATGGATCCTCTGATGTGCAATGAGGTTTGACTTACAAGAAAAGCCTTTTCCACACTCACTGCATTCATAAGGTTTCTCCCCTGTATGGATCCTCTGATGTGCAATGAGGTTTGACTTACAAGAAAAGCCTTTTCCACACTCACTGCATTCAAAAGGTTTCTCCGCTGTGTGGATCCTCTGATGTCTAATGAGGTTTGATTTACGAGAAAAGCCTTTTCCACACTCACTGCATTCAAAAGGTTTCTCCGCTGTGTGGATCCTCTGATGTGCAATGAGATTTGACTTACAAGAAAAGCCTTTTCCACACTCACTGCATTCAAAAGGTTTCTCCGCTGTGTGGCTCCTCTGATGTCTAATGAGGTTTGACTTATGAGAAAAGCCTTTTCCACACTCACTGCATTCATAAGGTTTTTCTCCTGTGTGCATTTTCTGATGTGCTATGATGTTTGACCTATGAGAAAAAACTTTTCCACACTCACTGCATTCATAAGGTTTCTCCCCTGTATGGATCCTCTGATGTGCAATGAGATTTGACTTACAAGAAAAGCCTTTCCCACACTCACTGCATTCAAAATATTTCTCCCCTGCATGGATCCTCTGATGGGCAATGAAGTGTGGCTTACAAGAAAAGCCTTTTCCACACGCCCTACGTTCATAATGCTTTTTCCTTGTGTGCATACTCTGATGAATCATTAGGTTTGATTTATAAAAAAATGCTTTTCCACACTCACTACATTGATAACGTTTTTTCCTCATGCTGATTCTCTGAAGCTCACACGGAAAAATTATCTTCTCCCCGCTGAAACCTTTCTCTTTCCCCTTGTGTTCACTGGAATGCTGACATATGTGGATCTTGTCAAGCTGACTGAGATTTTCCCCACTCTCGACGTTGTTCTCAGGGACATTAGAGGATTGAATTTTCTCAAATGTCATTTCAACAGGTTTCCTGCGGGAAAAGGGAAATTTGAAATAATAAACTATGGTGTCATTTCCTCTCTCCTTTCAAGACAACAGATCTCTGAGCCCCTCCTGGGAGTTGCTTTCCCCCACCCCTCTTCCAAGTTCAGCTGGTCATTTAACAAGTAAAAGTTTTTTCTACAACTGGTTTCCATTTTCTGTTTCAATACTAAGCTCAGTTAAGGACCACTGAGCTTTCCTGGTAACATTTTGTATAGTGCACAATATGGAACTTGAAAAAGAGTGTTGGCTCTTATACAAGAGCTATGTGGCTGGACTTAGCAAAGAGAAGACTCCACAAGGTTTGTACTGAACCTGTGGAAATGACCCTTGGCACCCGATCCCTCTGCAGAAGCATGAACATGTCCACCCACCACCTAACACCAAGCCACTGCCTAACTCTGATTAAACCTCCAGATGGATTATACTTTTAGGGGGTGATGGGCAGAGATATTAAGTACAACCATCTAAGACTCAAGAGATTCTAAGCACCAACTACCTATTTTCACTTTTCCTATCACGTCAATTTTCATTTTGGAAGCAAACAGGAAAACTCATGTTGAAGTAATGACAGTCAATGCAAAAGGCCAATTTTCTGCATGACTTGAAATTCCTTAAGTAGATCCTGAATCCCAACGACCTGGCATTGCTTGTGTCCGTGCAGTAGGTGTGGATGGCACGAAGGTGTGAAGAGAACAGCTCCCCTGCTTGGCAGGGCCCGGGGGAGTTTCCAGCTGTTTGGCAGGGCCTGGTGGATTTCTCTCTGACCACCTTGACACTGCTTCACCCCTGTTTGCATGGACATTCAAGCACCCCACTAAGAATTCTGTATTTTTTTGAGGCATTGCTGTTTGCCCCTGTGAGACAGTTTTTGCAGGTTGTTGCACCGATGTGAGCTTAAGAGTTAATGTCACTGATAATGTCTTGGTGAGTGGGCCTTTGACAATTAACATGCAGGAGCACAACTAAGCCCATGTCACTTTGGGCCAACTTATTGTGTGCTAACTATTGCCTCAGAGCCTGGCCCAGTCATACAGCACACCCTCTGGGAAGGGGCTTGATATATATGTCTTAAATACTAATGCAAGTGATGGGAGTGAGAGCTGAAACTGCTATGGCAATAAATATAGCCATTGTTATCTCAAAGGCTAGCCTGCCTTTTCAATTTTTTTGGAGCCTGGAAAATGTAATTATTTTAGCTGCTTTTATGATTTTTAGCTAGAGGAATTAAGGATGCTTTTATTAAAGAAAAATGTTTTGGGCCCGGCATGGTGGCGCAAGTGGTTAAAGGTCCTCGCCTTGCACACCCGGGATCCCATATGGGCGCCGGTTCTAATCCCGGCAGCCCCGCTTCCCTTCCAGCTCCCTGCCTGTGGCCTGGGAAAGCAGTCGAGGACGGCCCAAAGCTTTGGGAACCTGCACCCGCGTGGGAGACCCGGAAGAGGCTCCTGGCTTTGGATCGGCATAGTATCGGCCCATTGCGCTCACTTGGGGAGTGAATCATCGGACGGAAGATCTTCCCCTCTGTCTCTCCTCTCTGTATATCCGCCTTTCGAATGAAAAAATAATAAAAATAAAAAATCTTTTAAAAAATGTTTTTGATTATTGCTTTATTGTTTATGGGGTTGTAGGAGTCTATAACTATAGGGGGATTTAACATTTGAAGTTTCTGTTTTAGATTTTAGGTTTTTTCTCTTGTAACCTATTTTCCCATTAAGTGATGGGAAAAACGGTAGAAGCAGAAATGTTGTGGGAAAGTACTACTAATTAGCAGGTAATCGCATGTGCCTTGGCCTTGGAGTCCTGATTGTTCCTCCATGACTGCTGTTGAAGAATAAACAATAGCTTGCTTGGAAGAATATGAACACAATATTTTGCAAAATTATCTTTAGGAGCACCTGCTTAGCCTTGAAGTGCAGATGGAGTGACCAAATATCTGTACATGCCCCCTTAACATTGAAAAGAAAAAAAAATAGAATAGTTGCTTGTGTAGAAGCTTGAGAAGGGTATTGAGTTAATAAGGACAGCTTTTTCTTGAGCATTGATGAGACACACCAAGTGTCTGTGTCTGTGTCTTTCTTTAAAGCCGACTCCACGCACCCTTCCCGAGCTCTGAACCCGGCTGGTGCTGGACTCCAGCATGGCATGGGACCAAAGTTCTGGGCTACTTTTCCATGCTTCAGGTTGGTTTATCCTCATTGCAGCAGTAATGAGAGTCCTGGCACCACCAAATATTCACTTTGGATTTAATTTTTCAATTTAGGATTTATTTATATTTACTGGAAATTCAGATATACAGAGAGGGGATGAGAGACACAAAGGAATATTTTCTATGTGATGATTCACTTTCCAAAAATCCACAACTGCCAGAGCTGAACTGAGTCAAAGCCAGGAGCCAGGAGCTTCTTTGTTTCCCTTGCATGTGTAGGGTCAGAAAGATGTGAGGTGTCCTCAACAGCTCTTCCACGCCACAAGCAGAGAGCTAGAGCTTAAGTTGGGCTGCCAGCACACAAACCAGTGTCCATATATGATCCTAGTGCATGCAAGGCAAGGGCCATCAAATAGGCTACCATGCCATGCCCTCTGGCTTAATCTCTAGAAATGACTTATCTGGGCCTTTGGATGACCCCCTCTACACTTCATACATGAGTTGAGAAAGGGAAAGTTTCATCAACTTTGTCACTCATGTGGCTTCCTACCTCTGAGTGCTATACAGCCAAAGAAGCAGGTGTACATTTGGAGCTCTGTAGTAGTAAGAGAAACTGAGAGACAACCAATGAGAAGTGTCTTACCCACAGGCTCCTGTCCAGACAAGGAATGCTCAGGGGACATTTAAAAATCTGAGACCCTTCTGAAAAATTTTTCTGTCTCCATTCAAAACACACACCATCTCCTGGCTCTCTCCCAAGAAATGCTATTTGATTCCCTCTGCTTTCTACACACACTTGGTCATTTTGCAAATAAAACTTCTGTCTACAAATAAAAAAGGAAAAAAAGTAGAAAGCATAAAATCTTATTTCTCAAGTCTCATTTTTGTACAATTTCCCTTTCATATTGTGTTTCAATTATGCCCAGAGCTAATACTAAGCATCTTTGTGGAAATGCAGCTCTTTTTGGTTACCATAGAATTTTTGTGATTAAAAATTACCTGAAGATTATTTCTTGACCTTTCTGATTAGCTCCAAGTAGCTCATTCTTTCCGTGGAGATCTGAAATGAGGAAAAAGGTAAACATACCTATGAATCACACCTAAATGTTTCTTTTCAAATGCCCAAGTGAAGGCAATGCCATTTGTTGCCATTCTAGGTCCAGCACATTTTTGTATTAGTAAAATATGGATATTTATGAGCATTAGTAATAGGTATTACATCTTATCCTATTAATGCCTTAACATAATGTTCATTTTTTTAAAATAAAAAATTTTAATTACATGAGATTGCTATTTAAGTTAAATTACATGTAACAGAAAACGGTCTAAAAATTCAAAATAAGGTCTGGGGTATCTTACATCCCATCTCAACACTAGTTTATCTTTTCCTGGCTACTCTGCTACAGATGCAACTTCCTGAAAATGTATCTTGGGAGGTGGCAGATGTGACTCAAGCATTTGGGATCATGAAAAAACCCATATATGGTCCCAGATTGATAGTGACAGGCTGGCAAATTGTTAGAATAAACTTACACATGGAGACTATAGAATGCCTGTGTCTCACCAGCTGTCCTTGTGGAAGAAAGTTAAATTAAAAATCAAATATCATTCCAGTCAACATTTACTGAGCTGTGTATTAAGTTCCCTGCTCATTATGTGCTGACCTACCTGGAAGTCTCTGCTTGACAGATTTCTCCACTGTCCATGGTGCTGATTCTTGCTCCAACTTGAAGATCACATCAGGCTTTGTCATGGAGTACCCTGTTAATGGAGAATGATGTAGATTTTCTGAAATCACCACTAGTCCTACCAACTACTAAACTTTGTAAACTTCTTTCATTAGCAAACTATGCAGAAGTACTCTGCTTAGGCATGGCAGAACTTCACTCACCCAAGGACAGCAGATTGTTATAGGTCTCAAGCATCACCTCCCTGTACAGGGTCCGCTGTGTATTGTCCATTGTCTGCCATTCTTCCTGGGTAAAGTCCACAGCCACATCTTCAAAGGACACCCACACCTGTCACAACACATGTTTCCTCAGTTCTAGATCACTAAATAGAAACACTGACAGTGCATTCTCTGTATATTTAATTTGCA
Source organism: Ochotona curzoniae (assembly GCF_017591425.1). NCBI lineage: Eukaryota > Metazoa > Chordata > Mammalia > Lagomorpha > Ochotonidae > Ochotona > Ochotona curzoniae. The sequence goes on along the minus strand of NW_024465106.1, from coordinate 23,467 downwards.
ACTTCTATGTCTGCAATTTAATTTACAATTTATACAGCATTAAGAGTAACAGTTAAATGAAAAATATCTTGTGCTGTATTACTTTGCAATTCCAATATTACAACAGAATATTCCTTATTCTCTTGAAGGTTGTGTTCTCTAAAGAGATTCTCATTCTAATGAACTGCTAAAGGCATTGCTAGAGGATCTCTTCAAGTGGAAGACATCACTCACAGTTTGTCCCTGTTATTGCCACTCTGCTTTTCAACTACATAAACATAAATAATCATGTTCACATTGAGCCAAAATATTAACTCAGCACCTATAACACTAAGCTGCTTTTATTTCTTCTGTGTGTTCAATTTGCATCTTCTAGGAATACAGCTTAATTTGCAATCTATATGGCAGCACGGGGTAAAAACCAAATAAAAATTTGGGCCTGTATTGTGTTTGCAATTCTGAAGCTACCATTCCAGCTACTATTCTGTATCAGACTGTTTTCTATGATAACCATAAAATGAGTTAAAATTGTGCAATCCTTAGATACACAGCTAAATTTCATGCTAGATTAGATAATTAAGATAAATGCTTAATTATCTAAGCATTACACAAGAGAATGAGAAAAGTTGTGAACAGCTTATTAATGATTTCCTCATACATACTGAGAAACTTAAAATATTATAAAACAATAAGATTCAATTTTCTTATTTCAAAGTGAAGTAATGAAATACTGAAATTATTAAACTGTACTTGCATGAGGAAACATTTCCTATCGCTTATACTAGAATCAAATATATATATGACAATATATATCAATAATACACATCATATATGTACATACTCAAAAGTTTAAAAAATCTGGAATACATATAGATGTAAATCCAGTGTATATATATAAACCTATATATATGTGTATATATTCTTTTTTTCACTTTCGAGTGTACACATATTAAAATTCTTTCTACCTTGTTTTTGCATTACTTTTTCTGGAATCACATAATTAAATTGAATTTTTAATTGCTGCATAGTAAACTGCAGCTTAGGAGAGACACAAATGATTGTCTCATGTCTCATTCAGAACGATCTTCTTCTGACAATTAGTTGGTGTCAGCCAGTCACAGCCTGCCAGCTGAAGGGAAAACGCACATATAAGACACATGCCATGCTGTAACAAACCTAGTCCTTCTGTTTTTTATTTTTAATGTTTTGGAAGTCCCTTAGCATTAACCACTTATTTGGGTTTTCTTTTGCCCCAATTATTTATTTACTAATTTTAACATAAAAACAGAGCTAATGTAACTGATATGCATAATTTTCACAGTATGATACTTTCTTAGAATCTTCCCTTTTTGCCCATTACCCTTAAGCATTTGAAATAACATGTATGAAATTCATATTGTACTCAAAATGTTAATTTTTCAGTAAATCATTAAAAGGAAAGTCAAATGATTAAATAGGTAAGCGCTATAAATACACTGAAATGTGAGCCTGGCAGTGTGGCCTAGTGGTTAAAGTCCTCGCCTTGAACGCACAGGGATGCCATATGAGCGCTGGTTCTAATCCTGGTGGCCTCTCTTCCCATTCAGCTCCCTGCTTGTGGCCTGGGAAAGCAGTCGAGGACCCTGCACCAGTGTGGGAGACCCGGAAGTAGTTCCTGGCTCCTGGCTTCAGATTGGGGTGCGAATTATTGGAGGGAAGATCTTCCTATCTGTCTCTCCTCCTCTCTGCATATCTGACTTTCCAATAAATAAAATAAATCTTTAAAAAAATACATATTGAAATGAAGAGATACGTTTCAATGATACAATCTACACAGATCATTGAAACTACAGTAGAATATGATCATTCGATATGTGACAATAATATAAAGCAAAAGTGACAAATCATGTTTGCAGCAATACTGATATATACAATTTCCCCCCCTTTTTATTGTTGCTTCTGATGTTTTTCTGCTACTCCACATTTCAGAATATCATATTTGTACATCTTTATTTAGGATATTTCACTCAGCATCTTTCATTCTACCTAACCTCATTTTGACATAATACACAGAATTTTGTTTCCACAGCTGAAAAACAGCCTGTTGTATACATATAGTATATTTTCCTTATTCAATTATCCAATGATGGACACCTCAATTCATTCCATATCTTGTGTATTATGAATAGCGCTGCTATAAAAATGATGGTATCTCTTTTACACAATGTGTTCATAACTTTCAGAAAATACAACTAGTAGAGAGATTGCACACATTTTACATTTACTATTTTTACATTTCATTTAAACTTTTTAATTTTATTTAATCTTTTTTTAAAGATTTATTTTATTATTGCAAAGTCAGATATACAGAGACAAAGAGTGACAGAGGATGGTGTTCCATCGGATGATTCACTGCCCAAGTGGTTTCAGCAGCTGGTGCTGTGCCAACCCAGCGACAGGAGTCAGGAGGTCTTAAGGGTCACCCATGCACGTGCAGAGTCCCAAGGTTGTGCTCCATCCTCCACTGCTTTCCCAGGCCACAGCAGATAGCTGGATGGGAAGCACGGATGCTGGGATTAGAACCAGCACCCATATGGGATCTCAGCATGTTCAAGGGGAGGAACTTAGCTGCTAGGCCACTGTGCTGGGCCCAGCAATCTTATTTCTACACATTTAAGAAATGTTATACTATTTTTCACATGCTGACTTATTTATAACTCCATCAACATTGTATAAAAGCTCCCATTTTTTACTAATAGCCATTCTGACAGGGTTGAGGTATGTCATTATGGTTTTGATTTACATTTTCCAAATGGCTACATTTTGAGAACTACCTACTGAGGTCCTTTCATCATTTCTTTACTGAGCAGAGGATGTTTATGTTGTTAGAGTCATATGCAGCTTGAAAGATAAAAGTTACCACTTAGAACTACACATGGAACTTCCTGCGTCATGATATTTGACAAATTATTAAGAGTCATATAGAGGGCCTAGCGCAGTGGCGTAGCAGCTAAAGTCCTGTCTTGAACATGCTGGGATCCATGTGGGCAAGGATTCTAATCCTGGCAGCTCCACTTCCCTTCCAGCTCTTTTCCTGTGGCCTGGGAAACCAGTCGAGGACGGTCCAAAGGTTTGGGACCCTGCACCCATGTTGGAGACCCAGAGGTAGTTCCTGGCTCCTGCCTTCAGATCAGCACGTCACCAGCCTTTGCAGTCACTTGTCACTTGGGGAATGAATCATAGGATGGAAGATTTTCTTCACTGTCTCTCCTCCTCTCTATATATATGATTTTGTAAAAAAAAAAAAATAAAAATGAAAATAAATTTTTAAAAAAAGTGATATGGAAACCCTAATAATCAAAAAAGCTCGTACTACAAGTACAATCTCTCTAGAAAAAAAAAAAAAACTAATATTTTCTCTTGAAACATGGCTTCCATTTAGATTTGGCATGTTTGTTTCCCTATTTTTGAAAGATTTATTAATTTGAAAACTGCAGATGGAGAAATTGGAAAGGGGGCCTGGCACAGAAGGCTGGGGGTGAAAGCCCTCACCTTGCATGCACCAAATGCCATATAGGTGCCAGTGTGTGTTCTGCTAATCTGCTTCGTATCCAGAAGCCATTTTTCTTGCAGGTAAATGAGGGGGCTAACATCTAGTGGTTTTGAAGGTAGAACTGAGGAAATTTCTGGGTCAGGCAGATACACATGCCCACATGGGAAATGTGAGCTGGGATGGGTAACATGGAATACCACTATCCACCAGTGCACACTTAAGGTAGAACTGGGGGCCTGTCTGGCAGGGAAAGATTACACTACTGCCAATTAGTTTCACAGCAAGGGCAGATAATCTGAGACTGGGCCATGATACCGAGAGGCATGCATTAGAACTAGGTCTTTGGGGCAGATCCTGTGGGGACCATGTGGGCTCAACCTGTGGAAATGTAATTTCTGCAGGCTTGCTCAAGAGCTGTGAGTTGTAAAGAGCTGAGCTACACAGGACCATGGAACCCTCTGACACTCATGAATACTGGGATTGGGAACAGAACACACTGGTCCAGGCTGCAACAAAGAGCAGTCTGCTGCTCAAAACAACAAGCAAAGGAATCATGGCAGGGGCAGACTTAGTATGCATTATAGGGTATCACTTTGATTGGGATGCAGTTCCCAACTGGTGTACATGAGAGCTGAATGTGGGATGGGCACGCGTGGGCTCCACCACAGCATCCACTTGTTTTGCATATGAGATGGGACTGGAGACAAAACTTATCCAGGAACTGCAGCCATCAGTGTATGCATAGGCTGATGTAGGTTACATACTGAGTTGGACCTTGGAAGGCAAGTAAACAAAACTGTCTATGATTTCTTCAGGGATCCCCATCACTGTACCAATGGATGCAGAACTCCAAAAATGTGGACAAATGTGGAATTTGTGCATTGACATTGCATTGGAGTTCATATGTCAGAACTGGGCCTCCTCATTTGCCGAATGAACATGCTCAGATGCACATAGGGGATATGGCAGTCTGTTGGAGCCTGCAGATGAAGGAGGGTAGAAAAGATTGAACAACTAACCCAAGCAAGTGTTGACACTAAAGATCTGGCTGAACAGAAACTCTAGTTGGAATGTCAACCAATGGACCCTGGAAGGATTTCTTATGGAAACCACTTGAACAGAACCCTCAGAGCAACCATCATCAGAGAAATAGAAAAGCCAAAATTCTTCGCTTTTCACAGCCAACACTTGAACAACACACCAAAAATGTCAAGTAGCATCCTAAACTCTGATCTCCAAGTATCAGAAAAAATAAGAAGCCAAGCCTAGGAGTATAAAAAGGAAATTCAAAATAAAGATTAATGAAGAAATGAAAACAACTATATTCAACAATATGAAGAGAAAGAGAAATATTCATTGTCCTTAAAAGGAAAACAAAATCAATAAACCCTCTTACTGGATTAATTAAAAAGCAGGCTCAAATATATAACATCAAAAAGAAGAGGGACATATTAAAATTGGTATCACAGTAGTAGAGTGGACCTGGGTTGTTGGGGCAAAGTGGGTTCTGCCACTATTGTGAGATGAACTCCCCAATTAGATGCCACCTTAAGTCCTGTATACTGCATTTTTTCTTTTTTTTTTTTATAAATATTTCTTTAGTTTTATTGGAAAGCAAAATATAAATATATATACATACTATATGTTATACACATATATGTGTATAAATACGTATATATACATAATATATATGTATTATACATAAACACACAGGATAATTTTCCATCTGCTGATACACTCCCCAAGTGGCCACAATGACCAGAGCTGAGAAGATTTAAAGCCAGGAGCCCAGAGCTTCTTCCAGCTCTCCTACACAGGTGCAGCGTCCCATGTGTTTGGGCCATCTGCCACTGCTCTCACTTGCCACAGTCAGGGAGCTGGATGAGAAGTGCAGCTGCCGGGCTTAGAACCCGCACCCATATGAAATCCCAACATGTGCAAAGCAAGGACTTTACCCACTAGGTTATTGTTCCAGGCCCGGGTGCTTTATTTCTGATCCAGCTCCCTTCTACTAGTGCATGTGCAATGCAGAGGATGTCCCAAGTGCTTGATTCCCTGTACTGATGGGGAGAACTGAGAAGAAGCTTCAATCTGGTCCTGCTTTAAGCATTGTGGTCACATGAAGAGAGACAAAACAGAAGGAAGATCTCTCTAACTCTCCCTCTTTCTCTATAGTTCTGCCTTACATATCAATAAAATAATTTTATAAAGATTTTTCATTTATGGTTTGTTGCAAAGTCAGATACACAGAGAGGAGAAGAGTCAGTGAGGAAGATCTTTCATCTGATGATTCATTCCCCAAATGACAGCAATGGCCAGACCCATGCTGATCCGGAGCCAGGAACCAGCAGATTCTTGCAAGTCTCCCATGCAGATGCTGGACCCTCAATTGGCATGCACATACAAGAATCAGGTCCTCATCACATCATATGCAGTTTCTTTGGGAACCGCCCCAACTGAATCACTGGATTCAGAACTCCAACCATGGAGAGAACTGCAGGTTCCATGGACTGACCATGGAGGGCATTTGTAAGAGCCAGGCCTCATCAGTGGCTTTGAGGGAGCAGTGAACAGCATATTCAGGTGCACATGGAGGATATGGCAACACAGTGGAGCATACAGAGGACACTGGGTACCATCACAGAGCACAAAGAACAGAACAGACTGATCAACTCCCCAGACAAACACACAGTCTAAAATGAACTATATCAACCAGTGGATTCTGGACAGATTTCATTGTGCTTGGAATGGCGAGATTGGCAGTAATTCAGAACTGTTGAACTATCAAAAGCTCATGAGCAGGACCCTCAGAGTATGCCCCACATCAGGGATTATGGGATGGTTGGCAGGCTGGGTGTGGCTTCTCCCTTTATCTCCTTCCTTCTCCCAGATACAGGAAGGAAAAAAAGACAATGTGGAAATGGTGATCTCACCTTAATTCCTGTAGCCTTGACCTTTATCACCCTAACCAACTATGCAATAATCACTAAAAATAAAAACAATTAAAAAAGAAAATAAACAGTTCCCAATCTACACAGTGTAAAATATAATGGTTAAAAAACTCTTTAGAAATTCGATTTACTTACTTAAAAGTGAGAATTACAAAGCAACAGTCAAAGCCAGCCACAAAGATCTTCCCGAGACTTGCTTACTCCCCATGTTTCCACAAGAGACAGCAAAGTCCAGGCCAAAACCAGAAGCCTGAACTCCATTTTGATCCTCCACAGGGTGCAGGTGTCCAAGGAACTGGGACATTTTCTGCTATCTCCCAAGCACATTAGCAGGGAAGTAGACCAGAAGGTGAACATCAGGGACTTAACTGGTCCTTACATGGAATTCTGGCATTGCATGCAGCAGTGTAGCATGTTATCTCAAAACATGCCACAAAGACTTTTTAATTGATCTGGCAATCAAAAGTCAGGTGGCTTTTCCCACTGAACCTTCTACTTATCCCCTACCTGATATACAATGATGTTCTCTGGAGACTTTTGAATAATGTAAAAACCACTGCTGGAAAACTAACCTTGAACCTAGAAGGAAAGATACTGCACTGCTTTTACAATGTCACTATTCACTTGACAGGAAGAATGACAGAAAAACAGATGTTTTGTGCAATTTTTTTTCTGAACATCTTAACTAGCTGTGGCTGTGTCAGACTGACTCCAGATCTCCCTCTTGTATCTCACACGTGGGTGGGACATCTGTAAGTACTTTTACCACTACCACATGCTTGTTAGTAGCAGGCTGGACTGAATTTGGTTCAATGTAATTGCATGCATTCATCCTACCATACTGACACACCCTTACACTGTTTTTTTTTCCATTTGAATACTGCTGTCAACTTACTGTTGATATATCTCAGACAGCGTAAAGCGCAGTTGTCTAGCGGCTAAAGACCTCACCTTGAACATACCAGGATTCCATATGTGTGCCAGTTCTTATCCAGGAAGCTCCACTTCCCATCCAGCTGTCTGCATATGGCCCAAAGCTTTGGAACCCTGCACCCATGTGGGAGACCCAGAAGAGTATTTGGGCTCCTGGCTTTGGATCGGAAAAGCACAAGCCACTGCGGTTATTTGGGGAGTGAGTTAAGCTTTGGATGGAAGATCTTCTTCTCTCTCTCTCTCTTCCACTTTGTATATATGACTTTGCAACAAAATGCATAAATGTTTTTAGAAAATCTAAATAAATCATTAAATATACATATTAAAGAGAAAACCTGGAGAGGATTCAATCAGCTCTGACATTTCTAATCTTTAGTTATGAAAATGTTACCTTCTTTCTCTCACATTTCTTTTCATTGTAGTTTAAAAACCATCATAATGCTCCTAGGACACAATGTAAAGCAAGCTGAGAAGTAAACAAACAACTTACTGAAGATGTGTTGGTGTTCTCCAGTGAGGGAAGCATGTAGCAGACTGCAGGGATACACCTGCAAGAGAAGGTGCAGACAGGGAGTTATGCATTGGTCTGGATTGTTCCTAGCCTCTTCAGTGGTTCCTACTGTGCTAAGCAACGTCAACTTGGAGGCAGACACAGTGGCTGAAAAATAAAAACCATCAGCTTTCCTGGGCAAGAATAGTGCCTTACAAGTGCCAAGAAGGCATCCTTGAAACGGTATCAATAATTCCAATAATTGGAAGTGATTAAACTCCAATAGTAATTAGGTCAATTACTATTTATTTAAAAATAATTTACTGGGACTGGCACTGTAGCCTAGTGACTAAATTGCTAATCTTGCACATACAGGGATCCCATATGGATGCTGGTTTATATCCTGGCTGCTATATTTCCCATCAAGCACGCTGCTTGTGGCCTGTGAAAGCAGATGAGGACAGAACAATACCTTGTGAGCCTGCGCCCATATGGGAAGAAGCTCACAAGAAGCTCCTGGCTCCTGGCTACCACTTTGGCTCAGCTCCGGCCACTGTGGTGACCTGGGGAGTGAGGCAGCAGATTGAAAATCTTTCTATCTCTGCTACTGTAAATCTGAGTTTCCAATGAAAAGTTTATTTTTTTTTTAAGATTTATTTTTATGATTTTTTTTTTTTTTATCGGAAAGGCGGATATACAGAGAGGAGAGACAGGAAGATCTTCCGTCCCATGACTTGCTCCCCAACCCAAGTGAGCACAACGGCCAATGCTATGCTGATCCAAAGCCAGTAGCTTCTTCCAGGTTTCCCACGTGGGTGCAGGGTCCCAAGGCTTTGGGCTGTCCTTGACTGCCTTCCCGGGCCACAGGCAGGGAGCTGGATGGGAAGTGGGGCAAAACATTTATTTTTTTAACAAGTATTATTCAAATTACAAAACACCACAGAAAAACTATATTGTCACTAAAATGTATGCTTCAGAAAAGTAACTGGATGATATTAGGCACATCAACATTTCTACGAAGTAGTTTTGTCTATGGCTATATGTGAAAATTGAATATAGTGTTTAATCTATAAAGTTTTCTAGTAATTGCTACGAATGAAAGTTCCTCAGTCTTCAATGACGCTTCCTAGTTCCTAAACCCTCTACAACACTTGAATTTGCCATTTCATCTGCCTTAGACCATAGGACATCCACAAATATGAAAGCAATATAGTTTGAAAAGTGTTTTTACTTTATCTCATTAAATACATTATGGCAACAGCAAGAGATAATCATCAGTCATGGTATAGGAAGCTGGGCTGCTGTTTGGGATAGATCATATCTGATACCCAAATGCCTTATTTATGCTTAGGGGCTATGTAACACTTCCAACGCAGAATCCTGCTACTGTGCCTGGAACAGAGTGGGTGGATTCCAAGGACCCCCTGGGAATCCTTGATGGATTTCTGTTGCTGGACTAAGCATGGCAGGGCCCTGACATTTTGGGAGTGAATCAACCCACTGATGGAACATCTCTCTGCCGGAGTCCAGCTCCAGCTGAGTTTGTAGGTCGGGAAGGGTGCGTGGAGTTGGCCTTAAAGAAAGACACAGACATAGACACTTGATGCATTCTCTCCACAGCTCCAGAAAAAGCTGTCCTTCTTATTTACTGAAACACCTCACAAGCTTCTACACAAGCAACTAAATGTTCTATTTTTTACTTCAAGACTAGGGGGGCATGTACAGGCATTTGGTCACTCCATCTGCACTTCAAGGCTAAGCAGGTGCTCCTAAAGGTAATTCTGCAAAATACTGTATTCCTATTCTTCAAAGCAAGCCATTATTTATTCTTCAACAGCAGCCATGGAGCACCAATCAGGACTCCAAGGCCACGGCACATGCAATTACCTGCTAATCTGCATTACGTTCCCACCACATTTTTACTTCTACAACTTACCCATTATTTATTGGGAAAATAGGTTACAAGGAAAAAAAAAACCTAAAATCTAAAACAGAAACTTCAAATGTTAAATCTCCCTATAACTATAGACTCCTACAACCCCAGAAACAATAAAGCAATAATCAAAAACAGTTTTCTTTAATAAAAGCATCCTTAATTCCTCTAGCTAAAAATCATAAAAGCAGCTAAAACAATTACATTTTCTACTCTCCAAAAAAATTGAAAAGGCAGGCTAGCCTTTGAGATAATAATAACTATATCTATTGCCATAGCAGTTTCAGCTCTCACTCCCATCACTTGCATTAGTATTTAAGACATATATATCAAGCCCCTTCCCAGAGGGTGTGCTGTATGTGTGGGCCTGATTTCAGAGCAATGGGTAGGCACACATTAAGGTGTCCAGAAATGGCATGGGCTTCATTGTACTCCTGTGCGCAGTTAAGGGCCCACTCATCAAGACATTATCAATAACATTAACTCTTAAGCTCATATTTGTGGTAAAAGCCATCCCACAGGGGCAAACAATGCCTCAAGAGATTACAGAATTCTTAGTGGGGTGCTTGAGTGTCCATGCAAACAGGGGTGAAGCAGTGTCAAGGTGGTCAGAGAAAAATTCGCCAGGCCCTGCCAAACAGCTGGAAACTGCCCCGGGCCTTGCCACACAGGGGAGCTGTTCTCTTCACACCTTCATGCCATCCACACCTACTGCACGGACCCCAGCATCTCTCTCCTCTCTGCAATTTACCTTTAAAACATAGATAGTATTTATGAAAATGATTACAAAGAAACATACTGTATCTAGAACAATATATTTTAGGTTGATTTGTGGATATATCTTGGTGAGTAAAAAAGAATTACATTTCAGATTCAATTGAGAGGACTTCACAATGACACTTCTACAACTGACATTTTCATACATATTTGGCCATTCTACTTCTTTTCCCCCTCTATTTTATTTTTAATTTTATCATACAATTCCCTGGGCTTATGGATTTTCTTTATCTCATGGCACTGCAATATTCTACGCCATATGACCAGCAATGATCTAACAAACTACACCACAACACAAGCACCAAAGGTTAGTCTTCTTGACTCATTACTACTAAAAATGTTCTCATGTATCTTAGGTGTCTGATCATATTTTTTTAATATCATCCACCCAATGATTCACTCCCCAAGTCACTGCAATGGCCAGTATAAACTGATACGAATCCAGGAACCAGGAACTTCTTCCAGGTTTCACACATAGGCGAAGGGTGCCAAGGCTTCGGGCTGTCCTCGACTGCCTTCCCGGGCCACAGGCAGGGAGCTGGATGGGAAGTGGGGCTGCCGGGATTAGTACTGATTGGTGCATATGGGATTCTGGCCTGTTCAATGTGAGGACTTTAGCTTCTCGGCCAGCATGCCGGGCCCTGATTGTAGCTTTTTAAAGAAAAATTAATTAATTAATTAATTAATTATTTCATTCATTTATAACCCATTCTTCAAAAGACAAGCACATTATTGTTCCCTTTACCCTGAAACTCTGGACCTGAAACAATCACTGTAATCCATGTCACTGATGTGTGACCTTCCCTTATGGTTATATTCATGTTCAAATGCAAAATACTCTATGGAAGAAAATCACATTTAATGTGGATTGGAGTTTGAAATAGTTACATACACTTGAAAATTTTAAAATGATTTATTTCACAATTTTACAATGTTAAAAATCACCACATAAGAACTGAACTGAATATTTACAACTAAACTCATTGTATTTCAACTATGACCATCACCACCATCAACTTTCAGTTATTTTTACCTTCTAACAATGTTGAAGTTGACAATAGTAGTAAAGTTTCTGCTTGGGACCAACACAACCCAAAGTGCCTGGTTTGAATGCAAGCACCATGCCTGATTCCATTACAGCTGCCTGCACAAGTCTACCCCAAGTCTACCCTGGAGCATTACTGAAATGTAAAGTTCAAGTAGACATTTCAGTTATGTTGAATACTTAGATTTCACACATAGCTTCCAACTAGTAACATTTATTTTTTTATTTATTTGAAATGCAAAATGAGCATGCTACTCACACTTACAAGAGCCAAGCTGAGTTAAGCCAAAATTAGAAAGAAGGGATTCATTTTTTGGTTACAGATTTATTATTCATTTATTATTATTATTATTATTATTATTATTATTATTATTATTATTTGGAAGGTCAGGTATACAGATGAGTCAAGACAATCCTAGAAATGAGGAATTCTATCCATGCTCTCATACGGATAGTTAGAAACCCACTTTGGTGGGATTATTTTTGCTGTCTATCCCGCAAGTTGCTAATTAAAAGTAGCCAAATCCTGAGCTAGCAATCTTGAAGGATAACATGGGTATCCATACCATTGATTAACTTGCTGTGCTGCCATACATGCTTCATTAGTTCCCAGTTTTAACATAATCTCATATGGTACAAGAACCTGTGTACGAAACCAGCTTCTGAGAGTACTCTCTCTCCATGCTCTCTGTCCTGGCTTCTAAAAGCAAAAACACACAACAAGATGGCACCAGCATCCTGTCGCTAAGCACCCACCATCAGTGCTGTCATCCCATACAGGTGCAGCTTCAGCTTGGGCTGCTCCGCTTACAATCCAGCTCCCTGCTAATGGCTAGGAAAGAAGTCAGGATGGTCCAAGTCCTTGAGCACCTGTGCTTATGTGGGAGGGCTAGGATAAAGCCCCTGCTCTTAACTAGCACCAGCTAACTTCAGCTGGTGAGGACAGTTAGGGAGGGATGGAAGATCCCTCTCTGTCTCTGCTTCTTTCTCTGTAATGCTGCCTTTCAAATAAAAATGCATTAAAAAAACAATATATATATATATATATTTACTTAACAAAAAAAGAAAGAAAGAAAGAAAGAAGGAAAAAAGAAAAGAAAAGAAAAGAAAAGAAAAGAAAAGAAAAGAAAAGAAAAGGAAAAAAAAAGAAGTCCTGTGTGGACTTCTCCCTAATACCTTTAATACTTCCAATACAAAGGCACTGCAAATGTGCTGCTTCTATAGAGATTCACCCACAGTGGACACTGCATATGGTGAAGATGGGATTTAGGTGTCCTCAGGATCAATAAAGAGCCTCATCACCCTGGCAGGCCCTGGGCCCATTCCTCTCCGCACCACTCAGCCTTAGCATGGTTCTGGCAACAGGCAACTGAGTACAGAAAAAGCAGAGCTGTCATCAGCTGGCAGTCAGCAGGAGGTGGAGGTCTGTGTTCTGAGTTGCAATTTCCTGGAGTGCCGTCCGTATTTAACCTGGTCATGATTCGGGAGGGAGGAACCAGTTCTAGGGTCAAAAAATACTGAGTCTCCCTGCCTTGATCAAATCTTGAGTTTTCTTAAAATATGTATTTCTTAAAAGATTTATTTATTTCTTATTGGAAAGTCAGATATACAGAGAGGAGGAGAGACAGAGAAGAAGATCCATCCAATGATTCACTCCCTAAGTGAGTGCAACAGATGGTGCTGTGCTGAGCCGAAGCCAGGAGCAAGGAACTTCTTCCAGGTCTCTCACACGGGTGCAGGGTCCCAAGACCTCGTTTTGCTCTTGACTAATTTCCCAGTCCACAAGCAGGGAGCTGGATGGGAAGTGGAGCTGCCGGGATTAGAACCAGCACCCATATGGGATCCCGGCACGTTCAAGGTGACAACTTTATCTGCTAGGCCTCAGCGCAGAGCACCAAATATATTTTTAAAGGAGGTAATTGGCAGAAACTATATTAACTGAGAATGTTTCAAAATGCCTTAGGTTCCTTTAGAAAAGGATGCACATGGACAGAGGAAACACCACGAGAGGGTACATGATGGAGGCTGTGAGTTGGCCAGGGAGTGACCTCAGTAGAAACCAAATCTTGTATCACCTTGTTCTTAAAATTACAATCATTGGAAATAAAAGGGCCTGGTGTCATAAACTAGCATCTAAATTCATCACCTTGAATGCACCGGGATCCGATATGGTCACTGGTTCTAGTCCTGGCAGCTCCACTTCCCATCCAGCTCCCTGCTTGTGGCCTGGGAAATAGTCAAAGATGGCCGAAAACCTCAGACCCTGCACCTGTGTGGGAGAACCAGAAGAAGTTCCTGGCTCCTGGCTCGGGATCAGCATATAACTGGTCTTTGCAGTCACTTGGGGAGTGAATCATTGGAACGGAAGATCACTCTGTCTCTCCTCCTATCTGTATATCTGACTTTCCAATAAAAATAAATAAATCTTTAAAATAAAATATATCTCAAGGAAAAAGAAAGAAAAGTAGAATTTAGGTACATAAATGTAGAAAAGGAACATATTAAAACTGCTCTCACTGAAGTATAGTGGAATCTCCCCGTTTACTCCCGATAGAGGGGAAAAAATGTGGAAATAATACTCTTGCCCACTTTTCTGTAGCCTTTGAACTTTTGTGCCCTAATTAGCTATGTAAAGATCTTAAAAAAAAGTATAGTGGATCAGGGCTATCTGGACCAAGTGGATTCTGCCACTGCTTGTGCTGTGACCCTCCCCTGTGGATGCCACTCCACGTCCTGTTGCTTCATTTCTGATCCAGGTCCCTGCTAATGCATGTTGGAATTCAGAGGATGTCCCAAGGGCTTGAGTCCCTGTGCTGATGTGGGGAAACTGAAGAATCCACTGACTCCTGGTTTCAACCTGGTCCTGCTTTAGCCATTGTGGTCACTTGGAGATGGATAAAGCAGATGGAGATCTTACATTGTAACTCTCCCTCTTTCTCTATAACTCTGCCTTTCATACTGACAAAATTGATCTTTACTGGAAAAAACAAGAGAAAAAAAAAAGAAATATAATAGATCAATAGCAATTACCAAGAGTAATCATAAACAAATAAGTTGTTCATCATTTTTGGATATTTAGTATTTGCCTACCAAAGTACATCAGAAAGACACTGAAAAACCTGACAAAACAGCAAGTAGGGGATAGGAAGAAGATGGCCGACGTAGGAGGAAGGCTGTGAGGGAGCGTCCAGTGAGAGGAGGATAGAACGCTACAGAAGCAGCAAAGAGGAACAGCAGGGAACCGCAGGGAGAGGTCCGTGAAGTTCCCTGGGACAGTGTGGAGCCAAAAAGATCCACACAACTCGGAAGAACAACGAGAACGGAGCAGGGCAAAGGCAGAGAAACCGACATCCCACTCCAGACCTGCTGAGTCACTTTTGAAAACGGCCTGACGGGAGACGTGGCCAGCTCGGAGGCGGGGAGATCAGGGGGATTGTCGTGGGAGGCCTTCGGCAGCGGTGGAGGCAGACTGCAGCGGCCGGACGTTTGGTGAGCTGGGGGTTGACGTGGCAGCCTCCGCATTTCTCGCCCCCTGCTGAGGTTCCAGCCTCTGAGAACGCGGAGCAGGGGGCCGAAACTGTTGGGTCTGTGTGGAACTACGTACAGTGGTGTTGGTGGCTGAGGGGGCCCCGGGAAGGCGCCTCGGATGTTCCTGCGCTGAGGGGGCCAGTGCGGCTCGGTGCGCAGAGGCTGCTGGCGAGGGTCTGGAGTCCCCCACATCCTGCCTGGTGAGTGCGCGAAACCACCAGGAGGACTCTGAACGCTGCACCGAGCGGGCTTGGCGGCCCCGCCAGCAGCAGCACCTCCGCAGCGCAGGTGTCAGGTGTCAGGAGAGCTCTGAGATTTGGGAAGTGTAGCGCTGTGTGTCCCTGACACGCAGGTACCACTCCCATAGAGTGAACTGCTCACTTCTCGCCTCCCACCCTGCAGTTCTGAGCGTGGGCGACCCACCAGGAGAGCTCTGAAAACTCCTGCACCAAACTGACACGGTGCGAACCTGCCGTGAAGTCATTATAACAGGGCGCCTGGGCCACTCCTCCGCTAAGGGCCTGTGTGGGAGAGCCACACAGGAACAGGGGCTCTGAACACCCACACACCACGAGTGGTGGATTCACTGCACAAGAGCCATGCCTGGAAAGTGCCTCACCCACAGTCCCGTGTGTGGGAGACGCACTAGGTGGGCTCTGAAAAACCCTGCAGTCCCTGACACGGAGAACGCAGGGAGAAAGCACATAAAACCTTCTACGCCCTGTGGAGTCCCGTGAAGGGGGCACACCCAGAGAGCGCCTCCATCCCTCCACGCCCTGGGGTGTCACACCTGTAGAAGAGGTGCCCAGAGTGTGCCTGGAATCCACTGGGCCCCCAAGGTGGTGCTCTACAGCCCCGGGCCCTGAGAACGCACCAACGGTGCCTTGAAAATTACCACGCCCGGCAACACCACGCCTGCAGGCTCCAATCTCTACAGGAAAGCACCTGACAGCCCCTCAACACACGGGTCCATTTGCCTCACCAGAATACACCAATGCAGTGGGAAAAACCACCAGAAAGAGTTGTGCTCCAGATGAAAGAGCCAGCACCCCACCAAACAAGGGCCAAAAGCCATTATCAATATCGGCGATACGAGATGAAGACATGGAAGTGTTACCAGCAAAGGAATTGATGAAAATAATGCTAAAATTTCTCAGAGACGTGGACACAAAGCTGGAAGACCTCCAGAACCGCATAATCACCGAAATACAACAAATCAAAACCAAACTGGATGCCCAAGATAATAAAATTGAAAGCCTCATCAACAGAATAAATGCGGCAGAGGAAAGGATCTCTGAAACAGAAGACACACAAAATGAAGGTGCCCAGCGAATTAAACAGCTGGAGACAAACCTCAGCAAAACTAATAAAATGATGCAAGAGATGAAGGATTACCTTAGAAAATTGAATATTCGGATCATCGGCCTCCCCGAGGGAGTAGAAAGAGAATCTGGGATGCAAGCAGTGCTTGATGAAATTATACAGGAAAACTTCCAAAACACTTGGAACACGAATCCACCCCGCATACAGAATGGACAGAGAACTCCCAACAGACATGATCCAAAGAGATCTTCACCCAGACACACGGTGCTCAAGTTCTACTCCAATGAAGACAAAGAAGGAATCCTGAGACAAGTACGAAGTAGAGAAAAGATCACATACAGGGGAAAACCCATCAGAATCACTGCTGACTTCTCCGAAGAGCCCCTACAAGCAAGGAAAGAATGGACAAAGATCTTCCAAGTCCTGAAACAAAACAACTGTCAACCAAAAATAATCTATCCAGCAAAGATCTCATTTGTATATGAGAACGAAATCAGATACTTCAATAGCAAAGAAAAACTAGAAGAATATGTCTACACAAAACCAGCTCTGCAAAGTCTCCATAGAAATGCGCTAGTCCCGGAAAAAAAGGAGGCAAATCACAAACAAAGTTGGCAAATAAGAAGGTCTCCAAACTAAAGGCCGCACAAACAAGACAATTACATAGGCAACAACACACACAAAACACAATCACATGGCAGGGCAAAATTGCAACCTCTCAATTTTAACTCTCAACACAAATGGTCTAAATTCACCAATCAAACGACAGAGATTAATAGAATGGATCATCAAACAAGACCCAACCATCTGTTGCCTACAAGAAACGCATCTAACCAGAAAGGATGCAAAGAAACTGAAAGTGAAGGGATGGAAAAAGATATTTCACGCCAATAGACGAGAAAAAAAGCTGGGGTAGCTATCCTAATTTCAGACGAGATAGATTTCATTCTAACTAACATCAAAAGAGACAGGGAAGGCCATTTTATACTGGTGAAACGAATGATCCATCAAGAAGCAATCACCATCATTAATGTTTATGCACCGAATCTTAATGCACCTAGTTACGTAAAGCAATTACTTACAGACTTAAGGGAAGACATAGACACCCGCACAATTCTTGTAGGCGATCTCAACACACCTCTAACAACAATGGAGCATTCCAGGAAACAAAAACTCAACAAAGAAACAACAGAGCTCACACAAACAATAGAACAACTGGACTTAGTAGACATATATAGAACTTTTTATCCTAAGGCCACAGACTATACATTCTTCTCAGCGGTGCATGGAACCTTCTCCAGAATCGACCACATGATAGGACATAAAGCGAATCTAAACAACTTCCAAAACATTAGTATCATACCATGTACCCTCTCAGACCACCATGGGATGAAACTGGAAATCAACAACTCAAAACTCCCCAGGAAGTATAGGCACTCTTGGAAATTGAACAATATGCTATTAAACGAACAATGGGTCAGAGAAGAAATTAAAGATGAGATCAAAAAATTTATGGAAACCAATGAAAACTCTGATACAACATTCCAAAACTTGTGGGACACCGCCAAAGCAGTGCTACGAGGTAGATTCATCGCAATCGGAGCACATGTCAAGGCCCAAGAAAGACGCCAAATACAGGAACTAACCACACACCTCCAGGATCTGGAAAAACAGCAGCAGAAGAGTCCCACGCACAATAGGAAACAAGAAATCATCAAAACAAGGGAGGAGATAAACCAAATAGAAATAAAAAAAACTATACATAAAATCAACAAATCAAAAAGTTGGTTTTTTGAGAAAATAAACAAAATAGACACTCCACTGGCCCGATTGACCAAAAAAAAAAAAACAAGAGAAAGTGAGAATCAATAGCATTAAAGATGAAAAAGGCAACATAACAACAGACACTGCAATCATTAAGAAAATAATTAGAAATTACTACAAAGAACTGTACTCCCACAAATTTGAGGACCACCAAGAAATAGAAAAGTTCTTGGACTCCCACCACTTACCAAAACTCAGTCCGGAGGCAACTGCAGAATTAAATAAACCCATAACCGAGGTAGAGATTGAAACAGTCATCAAGGATCTCCCAACGAAAAAAAGCCCAGGCCCAGACGGCTTCACTACAGAATTCTACAAAACATTCCGAACAGAACTAACCCAATCCTCTACAAGCTCTTCAAAACAATAGAGGAGGAAGCAACCCTCCCAAACTCATTCTATGAAGCTAACATCACCTTAATCCCAAAACCGGACAGAGAACCATCAGAGAAGGAAAACTACAGACCTATTTCTCTGATGAACATTGATGCTAAAATTCTCAACAAAATCCTAGCCAATAGAATTCAAAAAATCATCAGACAGATCATTCATCCGGATCAAGTAGGATTCATCCCTGGAATGCAGGGATGGTTCAACATTCGGAAATCCATAAATGTTATAAACCATATCCAAAAACTGCAAAACAAGAACCACATAATAGTTTCAATAGATGCAGAAAAAGCTTTCGACAAAATCCAACACCTCTTCATGCTAAAAACTCTAGCCAAAGTAGGCATAGATGGGAAAATCCACAACATAATCAAAGCAATTTATGAAAAACCCAACGCCAGTATCATACTGAATGGAGAAAAGCTAGAACCCTTCCCACTGAGATCTGGAACAAGACAAGGGTGCCCGCTATCACCACTGCTATTCAACATAGTCCTAGAGGTACTTGCAGAGGCCATAAGACAAGAAAAAGAAATCAAAGGCATACGTATAGGAAACGAAGAAGTCAAGCTTTCACTATATGCAGATGACATAATCCTATACATAGAAAAACCAGGAGACTCAATACAGAAACTGCTAGAACTTATACGAGAGTTTGGCAGAGTGGCGGGGTACAAAATTAACGAACGAAAATCAACAGCCATAGTGTACGCAAATAACACCAAGATGGAAGAAGATCTAACCAACAGGATACCATTCAAAATAGCAGAGAGAAGTATGAAGTATTTGGGAATAAATCTAACCAAAAGCGTAGGAGACCTATTTGAAGAAAACTACAAACTATTTAAAAAGGAAATTGAACAAAACCTCAAAAGATGGAATAACATCCCGTGCTCCTGGATAGGCAAAATCAATATCATTAAAATGTCTATACTACCACAAGCAATATACATTTTCAACGCAATTCCAATCAAATTGCCCAAAACATTCTTCACGGAACTGGATACAATGATTCAAAAGTTCATGTGGAAACACAAAAAACCACGATAGCTAGAACCATCCTGAAAAATAAGAAGTTAGCAGGGGGAATCACAATCCCGGACCTCTGGACATACTATAGAGCAGTGGTTATCAAAACAGCCTGGTACTGGCACAAAGACAGAAAGGAAGATCAATGGAATAGAATAGAAGCACCAAAAGGGAACCCACACAAATACAGCCAATTAATCTTTGACAAAAAGACCAATGACAGCTCAAGCAAGTGGGAAGGCCTCTTTAGTCAATGTTGTTGGGACAACTGGCTGATAGCCTGTAGAAACAAAAAGATAGACCCACATCTATCACCATACACCAAGATCCAATCTACATGGATAAAAGACCTAAACCTACATCCAGAAACCTTCAAACTCTTGCAAGAAAATGTAGGAAATACCCTGCAAGACCTAGGAGTAGGTTCCGACTTTCTAAGAAGGACACCAAAAGCAATAGCAGTTGAGAACAGAATAAACAAATGGGACCTCATCAAACTAAGAAGCTTCTGTACAGCAAGGGAAACAATCAACAAAGTAAAAAAGCAACCCACAGAGTGGGAGAAGATCTTTGCACACGATATAGGCGATAGGGGGCTAATCTCCAGGATATACAAAGAACTTCAAAACAACCAAAAAACCAAAACAAACAAGCCACTCAAGAAATGGGCACGGGAAATGGGCAAACATTTCACAAAGGAACAAGTCCAAATGGCAAACAAACATATGAAAAAATGTTCCAGCTCCCTGGCAATAAGGGAAATCCAAATTAAAACATCGATGAGGTACCACCTAACACCAGTAAGATTGGCCCACATAAACAAGAACACCAACGACGCTTGCTGGCGAGGATGCGGGGAAAAGGGAACCCTACTCCACTGCTGGTGGAGCTGCAAATTGGTACAGCCTTTATGGAAATCAGTCTGGAGAACACTCAAACAACTCAAAATCTGCATACCATATGACCCAGCAATAGCACTCCTAGGAATATATCCAAAACACCTGTTTTACGACAAACCAACATGCAACCCTATGTTCATAGCAGCACAATCAGTAATTGCAAAAACATGCAAGCAACCGAAATGCCCATCAGCAGAAGATTGGATAAGAAAGCTTTGGTTCATCTACTCCATGGAATACTACTCAGCTATTAAAAACAAAATGCAGTTCTTTGTGGCTAAATGGGCCCAACTAGAAACTATAATGCTAAGGGAAATGAGCAAATCCCAAAAGGTTAGATACCACATGTTTGCCTTGATTTAACCTATAATTTTTGTTTGGTTGTTTGTTATTTTTTGAACCTGTCATTGATACTGTCTCAACCCAGATGTTTCGAAGAATGGAACTTGCATTATTTTCAACATATTGCTTACTCAATACTATGTCAATTAATTCCATAATGTTGTATATTGATACTGAGGTTTTGTTGGGGCTTTTAACTGACCGGAACTTTACTCTGCTAGCTCTACCTTCAGACCAGAGAAGGTCTCCCCAAGAGGCCACTGAACTTATCTGGACAATAAGACGCTGGACTTTATGCTAGGTATATGCTTGCAAGGAAGGAATCTCAACTGAACTTGAACTGTGGTTATGCATCAAGGTGGAGGAATCCACCATGGGGGGAGGGGTATGGCAGGGGTGGGGGGAATCCCCAGTGCCTATAAAACTGTATCACATAATACAATGTTAATAACAATAAAAAAAAACACTACATGAAGAAAATAAACTCAAACCACATCCTGGAGAAACACAACATATGTGCACATGGAGGAAATAGACTGTAATCCTTCTACACTACCCATACTTCATACACCATCAGAATTTATTCACAGTCTCTAACATAATATTGTCCCATATGCAAAACACTTGCAATGAATTAGCATACGAGAAATAAATAGCAAGACAAACACTGTCATCACGTCAAAAACTAAAGCAAAGGCCAGCATTGGGGTATAATATGTAAAGCTGCCAACTGCAGCAGCAGCATCCCATATGGAATCAGCTGTTCCACTTTAGCCCAGCTCTCTGTGAAACTGCTGGGAAAAGCTGTGGAAGCTCATCCAAGTGCCTGGGCCCTGATCACCCACATGCAAGACCTGGAGGAAGCTGCAGGCCTGTGGACTCGGCTTGGTCCAGCACTGGTTATTTTAGTCACCTGTGTAGTGAGCCAGTGGATAGATATTCCCAGTCTCTTTTACTTTGAAATTGATACCTAATTTTTATTTTAAGGTTTATTTCTTTACTTAAAATGCAGAGACAGAAAGAGAAGTCTTCCATCTTCTGGTTCACTTCATATATGTCAGCACTTGCGAGTCAGCCCAAAGCAAGGAAATCAAAGCTTCTTCTGGGTGTTGTACAAGGAGCAGGGACCAGGCCCATGGAGCACCTTACGCTGCTTTCCCACATTTCTTAGTGAGGAGCAGAAGTTTTATTGCTTTCTAGCACATTTTGTACCAAAAACAAATATTAAGCAATCACAAACATCAAACATCAGACACAATCAGGACTTACTTACCTCTGGGGAGAAAGGTTAAAAAAAAAAAAAGTGAACTGAAAAAGGCTTTCCTTTGCCCAAGCATTCAATTTATAGTGTTTAGTCTTACTAAAAGATGGCAGAAAATAAAGTGAAGAATTTTTTTTTCTTTCTGTGAGACCATTGATTAAACACAGGTTCACGCAGGAGAACAAAGATGCAACATCAAAATCACAGCACAGCATTGCTGCATAAATGTGCACACTAAATCCACGCACCAGGACAGGACAGAGAATGAGCTCTGGGAAGCAGCCTGCTTTCAATTCACAGGGAGACTCATACTCAGCAGCTTCCTCATGTTCCCAGGCCTTGGGGAGAACTCTCACTGAGGACACAGTGCCCAGGGGGGCTCACTGCACTGACAGAGGGAATCCTAAGCAGCCAGAAATGTGTCAGTGTGGACCTGGGAACTCCTCAGAGCCCACAGTGTTCTTCCAGCATCTTAGCTCTCTGCTGCAACCACACACTGAAATCCAGGTGAAGCCTGTAATCACTGGGATTTTCTTCTATCATTTCTAACATCAGATGCAATGCATTGATTAATACCAATTGACCAGCAAGAACTAATCAAAGAACAAATCAATTATTTTATCCTCCACAGTTGGTAAAGGCCTCAGAGTCAAGGCTCACTCTATGCACAAGTGCAGGTTAATATTATTGGATAGCAGGCTCCCTCTGTTTTTTTCCCTTTAAGAAATTATCTAGGAACCCTAGCCAGAGTCATTTCCTTACCATAAGTTTATTTAGGGTGTGGAGGGGCATGGCATATAGAATCCAGATTACCCCTTTGTCTCAATAAATCTCAATGGTCTTAAGGCCCCCGGACAGATATTGAGCACAGAAATTATAACTTTCTATTCAACCAAATACACTCACCAATTTATAAGTGCTCTAGGCCTCAAGAATGTTACCTTCACATTCTTTCTTGGTACACTTTCCTCTGACTTAAGCAACTTGTTGATGCAAAATTAAACTTCTGTGAACCCCAAGTACACTGTCCTAGGATTTACCTGGGCCTTAGCCAAGTCTTATTGCTCGGTCATTTTCTAGAGTAGCCCCTTTGTGTGAGTCCCCGTGCACTCCCTTTGCTTGGCTACAAGGTCACTGTGCCACCCCAGGCCTCTGCCAAGCACAATGCCAGCACCACATGCTGCCCCTCAACCTTGCAGCAAAACTCTGAACAAAACAAGGCTGTTTGTTC
>NW_024465105.1:0-75718 GCF_017591425.1 Ochotona curzoniae | reverse complement strand
ATGTATGCATAGGGCTTGGCGCAGTGGCCTAGTGGCCAAAGTCCTTGTCTTGAATACGCCAGGATCCCACATGGGTGACTGTTCTAATTCCAGCAGCTCCACTTCCCATCCAGCTCCCTGCCTGTGGCCTGGGAAAGCAGTCGAGAATGGCCCAAAGCCTTGGAAGGCCCAGGCCTTGGGATCCTGCACTTGCATGGGAGAACTGGAGGAAGTTCCTGGCCCCTGACTTCAGATTGGCACACAACCGACTGTTGCGATCACTAGGGGTGGATCATCGAATAGGGGATATTCCTCCTGTCTCCCCTCCTCTCTGTATACCTGACTTTCTAATGGAAATAAATAAATCTTTAAAAAATACATGCATAGCAAAATAACACTGGTGGGATGACACGATGTCCACGGGGCTGCCCTGACAATGTGCCAGATTAAAGCTATGATGGTTTTACATTACCCTTGGTCCAGACATCCAGGGATACCCCAAAGGATAGAATGTTCCCATATGTGTTTAGGAGGTGATGAGGGGACCAAAGTGGAACTGAAGATCTTCCCTGGGCATCACCTATGTTGGGGCAGGCAGATTTCATGTCCCAAGAAGAGTGACTCAACATGCCAGGGTGAGAGATTACCATTCTAGACGACTGCAGTCAGATTGTCTCCAACTGGAACTGCTGCCTTAAAGAGAAGATGTTTAGGAGATTTCAACCTAGACTAGACACTCACAGAGAGAATATGATGGCTACCTCTGCCTGAATAAGCATAGGTATGAAGGACAGTAACAACAAAAATTAGAATAGATAGAAAACAACAAGGAAAGCTTAGACCCACACAGGAAATGGTCAGCGGGGACTCACATATACCTTACTAGGCAGGACACAAAGATTAGTTACTCCTCACTGGGGTGTGGAAGATTCCTCTGCACACCCCTCCTAAAAGTGTTCTGCACCTCAACTGTTGACATATGCCTTGTTAAAGTTATAAGCCAGTTTAGACTATCCTAATATCTGCTAAGTTCAGTAAAAATTCTGCTTCAATACAATAAACTGCTAAATACAAAAATGAAAATAGACATGAGACGGCTGAGTAGTATCCTATAGCCATTTCAAGGTGGATAGAAACCGGTTGTATATAAATTAAAATTGAAATGTCAATGAAGTAGTCACAGGATGTGGTTAAGACCTTGCATTTTTTAACATATTGGTCATTAAATAGCATGTCAGTTAACTCCATAATGTTGTAAACTGTTTTTGATGTTATGTTATGCCTTTTAATTGGTTGGGACGATATTCTGCAAGCTCTGCTTTCAGACCAGAGATGGTGTCCCCAAGAAACTGTTGAATTGATCTGGACAATGAGATGCTGGAATATGCTTGTAATGGAAGAAGCAAGAGCTGCAACACTACAACAAGGTGGAGTAATCCACCATGGAGAGAGGGTACGGGGAAGGGTTGGGGGAACCTCAGAGCCTATGAAATGATGTCATAAAGTGAAATGCAAAAAAAGAAAACAGGTGCTCTTTTACTAATGAATGCTGAATATGCATGTTCTAAATGGAGAAGGTAATCAGTATGTTGATGAATGGAATAAGCCAGAAGATACAGAATACATGTTGTGATAACAGAACAGTTCCATTGGGGAAACTCCCTTCACACACCATCAGGTTTAGAAGGAGCTCACAGTGGTGAAAACATAAGCTCTTTCAACAAGTAATGTTGAATATACTTGTTATTCATGGGAAGGGAACTCAGCATGTTGTGTAGTGGAACAGGCTTGAAGATGCAGTATATGTTTTCTGATGGCATGATAACTCCGTTTGGGAAAACGCACTCAGCTATAGCAGGCTAACTTGTAGCTCTCAAGGATACTGATTTGGATGCTTTTATCTAAAATATGATTTCTGCTCATAGAACACAATGTTTAGAAAATAAGTACGTTGAACACAAAGCGCTACAGAATGCTGTAGATTCTCAGTAAACTCGTTATGAACTCCGTATTCACAAAACTTCAGTGTCAACGTGATTTTCACGTAGCACTGCCAGCAGCTTCTCTGTAGCAGCTGGAAGTAATGCTGAATAAGAATGCTCCACTTAGGGAACTCGGCATGTGGGTGAGTGGAGTGTGGCAAAAGATCCCCAGTACAGTTTCCTGATGGCAGAACAACTGTATTTGGGAAACATAACACGAGGCTTGCAAGGAGGCTCAAAGAAAACAAGTTTTCTAACTTTTCACCAATGTGGGATTTCTTCTCTGGAGCAGAATGTTCTAGATTCTTTGTAAAGTTCTTCTGAACTACCATGCTGGGTCCCCTTTTTCTTGATTTGTTTAGCTAGTGAGTTTTTGGTTGTTTTTCTTTTCATAAAGGCATTTTAATGTACTTAGCAGTACCATAGTTTAAGTTTTCATTTTATTGTGGCAATCACAGTAGGTTCTCCACCTGCAAGTGCCAGCGTCTTGTTTAAGTGCCAGTTCATTATCCCAGCTGCTACACTTCTAATCCAGCTCTCTGCCATGGCCTGGGAAGTAGCAGAGAATGGCTCAGACACTCGGGACCCTGCACCCACATGGAAAACTTGGAAAGAGCTCCTGGCTGCTGGCTTCGGATTGGCTCAGCTCCAGCCTTTCTCACTTTAGGGAGAGAACCACTCCACAGATCTGTCTCTCATCACTGTCAATCCGCCTTTCAAATTAAAAAAAAATTAGATTGTTGAAGTCTTTATTGTTATTACTTGAAAGGCAGAACACATATTGAGAGGTCTTCCATCCACTGCTTTACTCTCCAAATGACCACAGTGTTCAGAGCTGGGACACACGGAGCCAGGAGCCAGGAGCTCCGTCGGGTGTCCTCAGCAGGTGCAGAGGCTGAGGACCTTGGCAGACTCTCTGCTACTTCCCCAGGCCATTAGCAGAGCTGAATTGGATGTGGAGCAGCCAGTACTCAGATCAGCCCTGTGGGGTGCCAGTGCTACAGGGTGGTCCCTTTGCCTACTTCACTGCAGTGCTGGGCCTCCTTTCATTTTATTTAAAAGCCATTGCTTTGAAATTTTACCTTTAGATTTTTTTCTCTCTTATTTTGCTTTACTTTGTTGTTGCTTTTCTGGTGTACGGTAGAAATCAAAATGGAGTCAACATGGCTCATTGCTAACTGTAATACTTTTGAATTTTGCAAATTCTGCTTCGTTTGCTTGGCTAAGAAACTGTGAGCTTGAAGGCTTAACGGCCTATGTGACCTTTAGTGCTGAAGGCCCTCGATGCCCTAAATCAAGGCCCCAGCCTAATTAACCCAGAGATGACTCCAAGGCTGGAGCCTGGTTGTCTCACAGGTGGCTTCAAGGCAGGAGTCCAGTTACCTTAATTACTGGGTCATAGAAGAATCAGGGGCTGGGGCTGCCCAGCTGAGATAGGCAGGGAACACATGGCCTTTCCTCCCTCACCCTTCAAGCTGTTATAAACAGCCCCTTTGGAGCTGTTGTAAACTGCCCCTATAAAAACCCTGTGGATGTGCCACTGTGAAAGCGGCACTGTGAATGGCCCCGTGAATGGGGCCACACTCCAGTAAAGCGTGTTGGTCCTGGTCAGCTGGCTGGCCGGCCAGTCCATGGCCTTGCCTCTCATTTATATTAACATTGTTCTGATTGTCACTGGTGAATCTAACATTTTATCTAATGTTCTGTTTGAGTAGATGCAATACTGGCTCCTCCCTTTGGATATTTTATGTTGCTCCTTCAATTTCCCTGTGTGTTACGTGAAGTTATACATAGCCCCAGGGGCTGATTTAATTATAGCCTGTAGATTCCAGCACGTGGTGTCCTCGTTCTTATCAAATCTTAAAAGAATCTATGGGTGGTGCATGCATCTGCAGATCCCAGTCCCCACGGTGGCTCCTGCCACTGCGGTGAGGACAGGACAGGACGTTTGCTGTTCCCACCTGTGGCTGCATTTAGTCCTAGTGTGAGGCTGGCCTTATAGTTCGCTGGTTTCTTCTTTGGGTTTGGTGTGTTAGATGCTCTCCTCAAGCTGAGGAGGTTCCCTTCTTGTGTGGCCACACTCCCTTCTTGTGCCCCCTTTCTGGGAGTTGTTGAGTGAGTGTGTGTTGAACTTGTCCAGCGAGCTTCTGCGTGAGTTGATGTGACTCTGTGGTCTTTCTCATGTCAGTTTGGGTGCTTGGTTTGCATGAATTGGCTTTGGGATGCCAAACTGACTTGCAGGCAGGACGGCCCTCTGCCCCCAACCACTGTTCATAATGACTGCTGCATCTCGTGTTGAATTACATTTGAATTTACACTATGTTGTTACAGAGTTTCTCCCTTACATCCCTGTGTGATATTGGGTTGTAATTTTCCTTTTTGTGCTGTCTGATTTGGGTGTCCACTGCCCTTTTTAACTGTATGGTGTCCTTCTTGCACCTAGTAATTTCTGTGATCAGGAGTTGGCATGACCTTAGTATGTTTGCACTTTCTTCTGGTTAATATTCACATGATATGCCCTCAATGATGGACATATGACTGCTTATGAAGAACTACATTATAGTAATTAATATAGGGAAACTCAGAGGTGGGGAGGAGACTAGGGGTGGAGGTAGGGGAAATTACATGTCCTATAGAACTGTATTATAAAATAATAATTAAAAAAAGACTATACTTGGGATGGCTATATCCCATGTCCAATGGAGGAAAAAAACAAAACAAAACAAAACAAATATAACTGGACCCAGCAACTAGAGCCCAAAGTCCTGGCCTTGAACATGCTGGGATCCCATATGGGCACAGGTTCTAATCCTGGCAGCTCCACTTCCCATTCAGCTCCCTGCTTGTGGCCTGGGAAAGCAGTTGAGGACAGACCAAAGTCTTGGGACTCTACACCCACGTGGGAGACCTGGAGGAAGCTCCCGGCTCCTGGCTCCTGGCTTCAGATCGGCGCAGCTCTGACTGTTGTGGTCACTTGGGGAGTAAACTGTCAGATGGAAGATCTTCCTCTCTGTCTCTTCTCTCTGTATATCAGAATTTCCAATAAAAAGAAATAAATCTTAAAAAAAAAGACAGACATATGACTGCAATGTGTTTTAGTGTGGACCTCTGTTCTGTTTGGTTTTGCTTTAGGCCTTTCGACCCTGAAGATTTGTGTCTGTCATCATAATTGGAAATATTCCATCTAATGTGTCAATGAATGCTTTTTTTTTTTTAAACCCTGCTTCATTCTGTTTTCTTTACAGAACTCTGGTAACATAAATGTTAGCGCTTTGGCCGTAGCCCCAAAGGCCCATGTGCTCCAGTTGCTTGGTTAATGTATTTCTGTTGTTCAAACTGTGTGATTTCTAATATTATTTTGCAGTTCCCTTATTTTTTTCTCTGTCCCATTTATTCCTCTGAAGCTAGGTTTTGGGTTTTTGAATTTAGTTACTGTATTTTTTTCCAATTCTGAAGCTTCCACTGATTTTTTTTTTTACATCTTTGCTGAGATTTTAGCAACTGTTTCGGTAGCATTTGTATGATACAGGCCTTAAAAGCCCTTGTCAGATAGTTCTAACATCTGTGTGATCTTCGCGTTGATACATTCAGTCTGAGATCTACCTGACCTTTGATGCACTGAGTGACTTCTGGCTGACGTTTTGAGCCCACGGTTATTGTCTCATGAACTGTGGTATCCCATCATGTACTTTGGCCTGGGAAGGTGGCAGAGGATGGCTCAAGTCCTTGGAAACCTGCAACCACATGGAGGAAACTCTTGGCTCCTGGTTTTGCATTTCCTCAGCTCAGCTGTTGCAGCCATTTGGGGAGTGAGCCACTAGGTAGAAACTTCCACCATCTCTGTCTCTCCTCTCTACGTACCTCTGCCTTTCAAATACAAACAATTAAACCTTTAAAACAGAGATTTCAGAAATAAAACGTATGTATGTAAATCAAAAATTAACTCAAGATGATTCAAAAGTTAGATTTAAGATATACATTTAGGGCCCGGCGGCGTGGCCTAGTGGCTAAAGTCCTTGCCTTGAACGCGCCGGGATCCCATATGGGCACCAGTTCTAATCCCGGCAGCTCCACTTCCCATCTAGCTCCCTGCTTGTGGCCTGGGAAAGCAGTAGAGGATGGCCCAAGGCTTTGGGACCCTGCACCTGCATGGGAAACCCAGAAGAAGTTTCTGGATCCTGGCTTCGGATTGGCATAGCATCGGCCGTTGTGGTCACTTGGGGAGTGAATCATCGGACGGAAGATCTTCCTCTCTGTCTCTCCTCCTCTCTGTATATCTGACTTTCCAATAAATAAATCAATCTTTTTTTTTTTAAAAGATATACATTTAATGAAATTGCTGGAAGAAAATGTAGGGGGAACACTCTAAGACATTAGTGTAGGTGATGAATTCTTGGAAAACATTTTTTGTTATTGTTATGGTTTATTGGTAATTCAGATATACAGAAAGGAAGAGACACAATGAGGAAGATCTTCTGTCTGCTGATTCACTCCCCATGAGGCCGCAACAGCGGGAACTGAGTCCATCTAAAGTTAGGAGGCCAGAAGCTTCTTCTGGGTCTCCCATGCGGGTGGGTGCAGAGTCCCAAGGCTTTGGGCTGTTCCTGACTGCTTTCCCAGACCACAAGCAAGGCACTGGATGGAAATCTGCTGGGATGCAAATTGAGGACTGTATCCACTAGGCTACCACAGTGAGCCACATCTTCATCATCTTCTTTTTTTAATATTTGTTTATTTTTACTGCAAAGTCAGAGTATAGGGGAAGGAGAGACAGAGAGGAAGATCTTCCATCTGATGATTCACACCCCAAGTGACTGCTACCGCCGGAGCTGCGCTGATCTGAAGCTAGCAGCCAGGAACTTCCTCCAGGTCTCCCACGCGGGTGCAGGGTGCCAAGGCTTTGGGCCGTCCTTGACTGCTTTCCCAGGCTACTAGCAGAGAGCTGGATGGGAAATGCAGCTGCCAGGATTAGAACCGGCACCCATATGGGATCCCAGGCAAGTTCAAGGCAAGGACTTTAGCCACTAGGTCACCACACTAAAACTCTGGATAACACTTCTAAAGCACAGATAATAAAAGTAAAAGTAGACATATGAGACTATATCAACCTCAGAAATCTTGACATAACAAAGGAAAACATGGACTGAAGTGGCATTCAACAAAACAGCCCCCAAATTTTTGAGTGACCTGACAAAATAATTCATAAGAACATAAAAAGAATATGTAAAAATATATTAAAAAATATAGTCAGAATATAAGCAACTCAAAAAAGTCAACTGAAACACAATTCCACAGAGAAATGAGCAAAAGCACTTTAAAGACAGTTCTCAAAGGAAGAAAAAAAATACTATAATCAAAGTAAAAACAGAAAAATGCATGTATCAATAGTGTTGCAAGTGTTATCAATATTGCTGCAAATTTATGTTTGTCAAACTTCATATTTTTCCCTGGGGACATCAGAGCAGGGGTGAGCCGTGTGGGGAGAAAGGGCAGGAGGAGGGTGATGCCCTTCATCCTCTGCCAGCTCAGGTCTGTTCCTGCTGCAGATGCCTGGCTAGCCCCGCTCCTGTGCCAGCTGCTGT
This sequence comes from Ochotona curzoniae, assembly GCF_017591425.1. Lineage (NCBI taxonomy): Eukaryota > Metazoa > Chordata > Mammalia > Lagomorpha > Ochotonidae > Ochotona > Ochotona curzoniae. The sequence goes on along the minus strand of NW_024465105.1, from coordinate 68,175 downwards.
GGCCACCCTGCAGGGAAAGAGGGGGACAGACTGCCCACCTCCCGGCTGGGGCAGGGTGCTGCCTGCAAACATGTAAGCAGGAGCTGGGGGTTGGGCATGTCACCTGCATACCTTCCTGCAGTGGTTGGGTGCCAACCTGCAAACCTCTTTGCAGGGGCGGGATGGAGTTGAGAGGAGACTCCTGCATATTTCTCTGCAGAGGTAGGGTCAAAGGGCATGTTCCCCCAACTCTGCTTGCCAAACTCACAGCCTGATATTTTGCCTTTCTTGTCACCTGCTACATGGCATTCATTGTAATAAATTTTCTAGATTATGTTATTATTCATTTTACTGATGATGATGTTTACATACTTAATACGAATACTTATCTACTTGGACCACCAATCACATGGAAAGGGTGGAAGAATGGGGTAAAGTGGATGAGACATTGCTTCAAAAAAATTTTTTTTCAACCTTATTAAGGGGAAGGGGGAGAGAAGGACAGAGGGCCCCTCCCAGCAGCCTAGCCACACCAGTACTGGCAATGGGGGACAGGCACTCAATGTCCTCCCTGGGTCCCCGATGTGCAGCATGTTCTGAGGGACTGCTTAAGTGGTTCTGATAGTTCTGAGCTGCTGTTAATGTCATTGCTCCAAGGTTGAGGACATCCCTCCAAATTCTGTTGGCTGACACACTCTACGCTAGAGTTTCCACTTGCCCAGATACTTGCTGTCAAGGTTTGGCCAAGAGTATTGTCCAATTTGTTCTGCCCTCCAGCCTCTGGCCTCTGTGAGCTTCCGTGTCTCCATGTGCATTTGGGCATGCCATCCACTGCACATGTTTCAACAACCAAGGAGGTCCACAGTCAGATCCCAGCTCCTGTGATTTTCCTTGTGGTTGGAGTTTTGAGTCCAGCAGTCCAGCTGCAGGTTCCCCAGAGAAATCTTACCAATAGTGACCCCAGAGCTGACTTCTGTGTGTGCCAGGTGGTGTGTGGTCCATCACCCATCACCCACATCAGCCTACACACACATTGGTGATTTCAATCACTCAGTCCCTCTCATACACAAACCAATGGATGCAGTGACCTGGCCTACTCCTTCCCACCACACACTCAGCCCCAGGCACACCAGCAAGTTCTGTAGTCTAGTTGGAGCACCTTCCAATAACCCACCCCAGTCTTGCACCCAGCCTTGGCTCTTGTGCATGCCGTTATGTGCAGCAGACTGCTGCAGTCTGTCCGACATCCCATTCTGCTATCATACACAGAAGTGGGCGATGCAGCCTCGCTCAGCCTGACTGTGCCATAGAGCTCATATTCATGCCAGTAGGCAGCACCACCTGCTGAGCCAGCCCGCAACAAGTCCTGGTTCTTCTCATGCTCACCAGTGGGAGCTGTAGTGTATCAGAGGAGTGTCCGTAATTTCTGGCCTAGGCCCACTCCCAGGCCCATAATTTGTACTTTCCAGGTGGCACTGCAGTCCAGCCTGAGAGGACATGCCCCCAGTCCCGCATTTAGAGCTGGAGCTGTGGCAGAGCCTGACTAGCTGGCACTTACTCTAGCTCATGCATACACCAGTGGGTATAGTCGCTTAGCTCAGCTTGGCTCGCCCCCTAACCCAGCTCACATGCAGGCCAATGGGTTTTTGTGACACTGCCCAGCCTGGTCTGCTCCAAGTCCCAGGTCTCATGCCACCAGCAGGCACAATGGCCCAGCAAGGGAGCCACCGAAGCCCCTCTACTGCATTTTCCCCCCACTGAGGTCTCACATGCGTTGGTGAATGTTGAGGCCCAGTTTGGCACAGCCAATCTCAACTCAGCATTTGCCAACAGGTACTGCAACCTGGTTCTGCCTAGCCTGGCCCCAGTTTCAGATCATGCTGGTGGGTGCTGTAGCCCAGCCCAGCACAGCCAGCCCTCAGTCACAATCATAATGTGAACTGGCTGTTGTTGCAGCCCAGCCCAGGCTGTCCTGCACACCATCCAGTTCTCACATCTGGCAGAAGGTGTTAGGAACTGTCCCAACCTGGTCCACCCCAAGACCTGATCCACATGTATGTCACTCTAACCTAGCCTGGTTAGGGATGCTCCCAGCTTCACTTTTGTGCTCATCAGCAGGGACTGCATCCTGACAGAGGAGTTTTCCAAGCTCCTCTTTCATGCGATCTCCCAAGCACAGACCTTGCACACACCAGTGAAATTTTTAAAAAGATTTTTTAATTGCAAATTCAAATACACTGAGAGAAGGAATAAGATCTTTCATCTATCGATTCACTCCCGAAGTGGCCTCAATGGCCAGAGGTGCACCAATCTGAAGCCAGGAGCCTGGAACCTCTTCCAGGACTGCCACACAGATGTAGGGTTTGGAGCTTTGAGCTGCCCTCAAGTGCTTTCCAAGGCCACAAGCAGGGAGCTGGATGGGAAGCAGGGCCACCGGGATTAGAACAGCACCCATATGGGATCCCAGCACATGCAAGGCAAGAACTTTAGCCACTGAGCTAATGCACCAGGCCCAGAATTTTGACACAGCCTGACTTCGTTCACCTGTGTTTTGGCATTAACTGTAGGCAAGCAGACTGCCCGACTGGTCCATACCCATTCCAGCTGTAACCATTGGCTTTCACGGCCCAGCCCCACTTGGCTCACCCCCATATCTGCCTTTCATGGGTTCAACAGGTGTCAAAACCTAGCCCAGGCTGCCCACATCCTTTAGCTTGATGTTAGCACCATTGGGTACTAGAGGCTGGCCCAGTTTGACATACTCCAGATCCTCTTCACATCCATGCTGAGGGAGGCTGCAGCCATGTCCAGCCCAGTTTGCCACCCCAATTCCAGCTCTGGTGCTCACCAGTGGGAATCACAGCCCAGCCAGGGCATCCCCTTAGCTCCCCTACCAGGCCCAATCCCAGCCACAGATCATGAACATTCCAGTGATTGCTCTGACAGTCTGGCATAGGCCATCCCCTGTCTTGGCTTTTGTTATCAGATGCCAAGTCTGTTTTCCTGGCCAGCCCCCAGTCCCACCCTTCTGATGGGTACTACAGGCTAACCCTGCACAGCCTGCCCCTATCCCTGACTTTCATGCAAACCATTCCAACCTGGCTCCTGAACATGCCAGTGTGCTAGTTTTGCCTTTCCCTGCCTGCCACCCCAATCCAATCCACACAATTGCCAACAAATGAAGCAAACGTACTCAGCCTGACTAACACCCAGCCCTGACTCATAAGCTCACAGTGAGAGCTATGGTTGACCAGAAGTGTTCTCCAAGTTCCTCCATCAGGCCTACTCCCAGACCCAGTTTCATACATGCCAGTGGGTACTAGACCTTTGCCCAACATAGTCTTCCCCCCTTATCTTGGTCATTGTGTGTGCTTATAAATGTGTGGCCTGGCCCACCCCACACCCAAACCTTGAGTGCACTTACAAGTTCTATAGCCTGAACTGGCCAGATCTGTTCCCAGCCCCAGTACCCACGAGTGTCATGCCTAGCTTAGCCCATCACCACCCCCTGCTCATGAACAAAATGGCAGGTATTGCAGTCCTATAGTAGTGAACCTACATACTCCCCACAGAATCTACCCCCAGACCCAGTTCTTGCATGTGCTGGTTAGAGCCATTGCCCAGCCATACATGACCCAACCCCTCTTCTGACACAGGTGAGTAATGTGGTTGAGCTCCGCCAGGCCAGTCCCCAATGTACCAAGGTGCAATGGTTTATACCAATAAGTCCAACTTGGGTCTTCCATGTGGGGCAGGTGCATTGGTCTGTCCCAGAAAGGTCCTTCAGTTTCCCTCCTCCAAACCACCCAGTCTCAGCCCCCTCCTTTACCTTCAAGTGCAGAAACCTAATTGGTGGGATTTCTCCAGAAGTCATTCCTCCCCTGTACCATTCTCCCTCAGAGATCCTCCCTCCCACACACCCTCACATCTCCTTCTCTGAGCAATAGGTAGATGGGATGGTGAGTGGGTGGATAGGCAGATGGACCAGAGAGCCAGCTGCTGCTGTGGTCATCCAAGCAAAACCTGACAGAGTTGGGGTTGTGACAAGTGGGCAGGTTTGAGATCCAAGGCCTCAAATACAGAATGAGCATGATCCAGGGATCTATGGTATGTGAGGAGTGTGGATCAGGCTGGAAACAGGGTGACTCCAGGCACCCAGGGGTGACACCTAAAAGACAGCCCCGCTACTCAAACAGGTGAAGGGCACTTCTGGCAGAAGGTAACCACAGGGGATGAAGAGTAACCCAGTTTATAGTAGGCTAGGTTTAAGATGCTGGTGGTCATATCTAACGAACTGCCAAGGAAGGAAGAGGAAAGCAAATGTGAAAATCAGAAGAAGAAAAACATTTCCATGAGGAAACCAGTGGTTAGTGATTGTGTAAGCTGCCCAGAGATCAAGTGAGAGAGTGCAGTGTGTCTCTGAACTTGATATGTAAAGTACCTGTCATCAAGTTGTCAGCAGATGAATAGGGACACAGATGGGCAGGTGGGTGCATGGATTGTGCATGGGGATACCTGGATGCATATTCACATGGATGTTTGATGAGTCCATGAGCAGACACATGAATACATGTGTGAGTTCATGAGAGAGCAAACAGGTGCATGATGCACCAATGTAGCATCCCCCATTGCCATAAACTCTTGTGAGTTCAGCCAAACAGAAGCCATTTCCCCTTTCTTCCAATCATTGCTTGTAACTGGAGCACTTGTTTGGCTGCCCCCTCTCTCCTCTGCATTCCTCAGGGTCTCGGTTCAAATGACTGCCCCCTCACTGCTTTCTCCAAAGAGTCTATCAGAGTCCTAGAACAGGTCCTTTCTTTACTGAATGGTCTGCAGTCTCTCTCCCTTTTGGGTGGTGTAGTCAACAAAGGCAGGCACTGTGCTCACCAAGTTCCTAAGTCTCTAGCACTCACTGTGGTGTCTGACTCACAGAGGGGACTCCGTGCATACAGAATGTAGGCAGGGGTGGAGAGGTAGAGTGAAGTTAGGTGAACTAGACGGGCAGGCAGACATCGGAGGGCATTGGAGTGTGGCGACTGGCTAGCTGGGTGGATAGATGGATGGATGATAGATAAATGGGGACAGGTGGACAAAAATAACAAGAGGAGAATAGAAAGGAAAAGGGGTGGGAGGTAAAAGAATAAATGAAGGAAGGAAGAAAGGAAGGAACACATCTCAACTTGTCTTGACCTGTGCTGAGGACAACTGCTTAATCTAGTCTGTCCCCCTCTGCTCAGCCACTGCTGTCATAGCCCTGAAGCCTTACAGAGAAGACACCCACACGCACATCCCAGTGCTGAGGAACTTAAACTCTCTCTTTGCAAAGCCTCAGTCTGAGGTACAGCGCCATCCTGCCTCTTGGTGAGAGTGGGCGGGGGGTGAGGAGGATGTTAGTGGTTCCTGTTCCAGAAGTCTCAGAGGAGCAAAGGCAGGGCCAGGCTACTGCCTGCTGGGAAGGAGAAAGCAAAACAAACAAACAAACAAAAAACCAAAAACCAAGAAGGAGTTTTCATAATAGGCGAGAAGGCAAAAAGAGTCACACAGGCAAACAACCACAGCAAAACTTTAAAATGCAGTGCTTTGTGGGGTAAGGGTCAAGTCCCTCCATCTGCAAACATTCAGAAAAATGACAAGCAAGAGACACATAAAGTCTGAAAGGTGACCTCAGGAAGCACCGCGTGACATTTGCAGAGGCGGGTATTTGTATATTATAAGATCTTTTTTTTTCTTTTTAAAGATACACAGAGAGAGAACGAGCTGACTTAGTATGAGGGCTCCCGTCTCCCAGACTTTGTGGTTAAACACTGGCAGGGAAGGCACTCTCTTTCACAGATCTGTTCTCAGGAGCACTCAGCTCCTACTCTGACTTGAGAAATCTGCTACAGAGATCCAAAAGGAGCAGGAGGAAGATGATAAAAGAATCCAGGCTGGCTCTTTGAGAGGACAAGAGGAGAAGGGACACCTGGAAGTCCCAGGAATAGAGACAGCACTGGGTGGTCTCAGGAAAGCACTACACAGAATGCAGCAAACTCCCGTGGGGTGGCAGCTGGGTCCCTGTGCCCACTCGCATCTGGGGCCCAGGCCACCGGCAGGCTGTTCTGTCTCTATGCAAGCTGGTCTATACTGGCATGGGATGGGAGTGGGGATTCCAAGCACTGACGTCTGGCCACCTGGCCTGAACACTTGGCTCACCATGTGCACCAGGCAGTGGCTGGATGTGAGCAGTCACTCAATAGAATTAATAATGACAAAGCCTGATGGGAAGTCTCCGGGAGGGACAGACCACCCATGCAGAGGGTCTGGCACGGTGAAGATGGTGTGATCACAGGTCTCTTAAAAGACATTTCCTCTATGGCACAAAACCCTTACCACCTACAAGTAATCATTGTTTTACTTTGCGGATAAGAACAGGGCCACACAGCTGGTTGTGACACCTGTTTCTCAAGCCTGGCCTAATTGTTGTCAGCTCCGGAATCATGTCTTAGAGAATTCTGATGTTAACCTCATCGTTTGGCCTTGGGAGTGGAGTCAGTTCCAAGTGGATGAAGTAATGCTGAGGGGTCACGGATGAGCTTCCTGGGTCCAAATCATGCCACTTAAAATGACCACCTGCAGAGGGGGAGTTACCATGAGGGTACCCTCTAGTCTACTGAACCCAACCAGGTACACAATGTCCCCAAGATACTGCTTGGAGCTCTTTGTCATACAGGACAAAGACACAAAACAGTCCTTTCCATCCTGAGCATGCCTGGGAAACTTGCCTCCTTTGTCCTCCCCAAATCCACACCCAAGCTGACTTCTGGATTCACCACAGGTGCATACTTCTCCACCCAGCCCCTCTCTCCATGCCCAAGGAGTCAGATCACTTAGCCAATTGATCAGCCTCCATTTTTATACCCATCTCAAGTATCCCTACCTCTATATAGGGCTTCCCTGACCTTCTCTTGCTGTCAGCTTCCTAAAAACTGCCCACTGTGTGTCTCTTATCACATCGCTCCTTTCCTTAAGGATAAGAAGTGTATGTGCTGGCATGAAACACTTCATGGATGAATACACAAATGAGCTTGTTCACAAGCACACACATACCAGGAATTGACAGGAAAAAATGGAAGATCAAAATCGACTAGAACAGAGGAGGACACATATTTTCCATTAAGGGCAACACGACAGACACAATCATTCCCCTGTATCTGAGGACCAGTTCCAGTAACCCAGAGGGACCAAAATCCACATGTGCTCAAGTCCCATCTGTGAAATACAAGGTGTTTGCACTTAACCCAAGTACATCTTCCCCTTATACTTTAAATCATCTCTAAATTCCTTCTAATCCCTGATACAATATAAGTGCTATCAATAGCTGGCTAGCATATTGTTTAGGGAACAAACGCATAAAACAAAAAACACAAACAAAAACAAAGTCAGCACGTTCCAGATAGGCATGATGTTTTCCCCCTAATGTTTGTCATCTGCAGCTGATTGAATCCACACATGCTACAACCTTAGGTACAGGGCTTGTCTGTCCTGTATTTCAATCTCTTTCTTCAGCACTGAACTCTGCTGCTGCAATGAGACAGCAGCCACAGGTGAGGCATCAATGAACTGGCGGGACTATGTGCCTTAGAATACTTTAGAGAGCAGAGCAGGCAGCCAACAAGACTTAGCCCAGGGGGCACAGCTGGCAAGCCCTGGAGTCGACTACTTAACACTTTTCAGAGTGTTGTCAAAGCAGAGAGAACTATTCTTGGTGAGGCACCCTTTATTGTGCCTTGAAGATAGAGAAAAGATGCCATTTTCCATGATGATCTCAAAGATTTTCCAAGACCCAGATTGCAAGCCCTTTGGGCAGGCATGAAGAAAACAAAAGTTAGCCACAGAGCCTCCTGAAGTGACCCATGTGACGTGGGCCACAAAACTGAAAACAATAGAAGACAAGGCCCTATGTCAGTATTAGCATTTTTATGATTACTATTATTAATACTGTCATTTTGATGAATAAATTCTGCCCTAAACCCAAGCTTTGGGAGAGGAAGAGAATAGAAGAGAAACATTTCCTCCAGGGAGAAGCCAAATTGCAAAGGAAATGCAATTAATTAAACAGATTTCTTGACTATAACAGAAAAGAGATGTGACATGTCCCCAAAGCCAGCCTCCTCCACTGCCCCTGTCACCCAGGGAACTGGCAGAGCATGAGAAGCCCAAATCTTCCCCCAATACGAGAAGCTCTTTGATATCGTTATCAATACACCTTGCCATGGCAAATAATGCCTGTTGAGACAGAGCTGCTTGCATCCCAATTCTCTGCCATAAACACATCTGAAAAGATACTTTGGAGCATTTCTTAGCTTTCTTGCTTCCCACTCTCCTTTTCAGCTGATGCTAGCTGTCCCTTAGCATCGTGCAATGTCCTTCTTCCGGGGGGAAGCTCTGTCCATGCCCCATGCAGGCCCAGCCCTACCATCTGTCCCAGCTGGCATGAGGCAAGGCATGGACAGCCCCACTGCTGCCTGGGCCTTGACACTTCTTTCCTCATCTGTAAGTTGGGTGCTTAATCCACCTAAGAGACATTTCAGGAAAACCAAGTGGTGTTGAAAGCAAGTAAGAAAACCCCTTTGCCAGCCTGCTGATGGATTAAATGAGATTACATATATCAGGCAATAACTAAAACAGGAGTGACGGCCCAACAATAATGGCAGCTACATATCAAGCATCCTGCACCCACAACCACTACCTTCCAGGCCCTGTACTCCACATATCTGATCTCATTTTAGCCTCAGAACAGTCCCAGAAGTAAGGTTAATTCCATTCTTTACTCAAGAAGTAGAGACTGAGACAGGTAGAGGTAACTCCCATCCCTGGCTCACTTCCCAAATGCCCACACTGTCCAAGAGTGTCCTGGTCCAAAGAAGGAAGCAATGAACTCAATGCATGTTTCCCATGAGGGTGGCAGGGATCCAAGCAGCTGAGCCATGCATCTCACCTGCTGCCTCCTTGGGTGTGCAGCGGCAGGAAGCTGGATTAGAAGTGGAGGCCGGACTCTAACCTGGGTACTCTCACATCTCAACTGTATGCTTAACCACAAGACTAGACCCCCACTGCAGAAAGGACCATTCTCATCTAAATTTCCAGACCAGGAAGAGAAGCTCCGACAAGTTGACAAGTATCCACACCCAGACCAGGAACTTAGCGGGTGTTTCAAAAAGGCTACTTAAAGCTGAGTGTATAGGTAAAGCAGATACTAAAATATCATCACCATGCCCCTAAAGATGGATAACCAGGCACTATTTCCCAGGGAACCTCCCTATAGGGTTTCCTTTTCTTTCCTTTTCTTCCTACAGTCTGGCCTGTATCTGTTGACATATGACCAATCAGGGCCCAGAACTATAGGGAAATTATTCCCAGAATAAATCCCCTATTTTGTTGGCACCTGGTCACATTTCAAAGGCAGGGACTGCCACTCAGTGAGCACACTCTATGTGCCTAATCTGAGCTACCAGCTCCTGTGGCCACCACCTTCCTGTACCCTCACCCTCAGGGGACAGAGGAAGGTCAACAATGTGAGAACCAATGCAGTATCTGGGCTACAGATACTCTGAGGTGGGGCCTGCATTTCCTGATGTCACAGGGTTGAGGCAGGGCTGCTGGCAGCAATATCCAACTCTGTGCTTTGCAAAACTCTGGAGGACTCCAGGTCTGGTCCCCAGCCCTTCCTCGCCTCTCCTTCTTCCCACCTGCTTCCCGGACAGGGGCTGTGGTCCAGTCCACTCCAGGGCATCACCAGGACCTGGGACAATGCATCACTGCATAGGATGATGTGACACTGCACTGGGTTGGTCTGTGTTCCTCAAACCCTGGCCCACACTCTTGAGGCCTTCCTATCAGGGTGACGTTGACCGAGGGAATTGTTGCATCAAACATCGCTTCCATCCTTCCGGCTCTTCTGGGACCATGGCAGAATGCAGTGGCCACGTGCTAAGCTCCAAGATTCAGGGCTGCCTCTATGTTTCCCTATGCTGTGCAGCCTTGTCAAGACCCAGCCACCTCGCTGAACCTCAAGCCCCCACTTTGTGCAGGGTACAAGGAAGTCTGTCCCTGGCAAAGCTGTGAAAATGTCACCCACACTGAGGCCTTGCGTGCAATGGGGCTGACACTGGTCAGGCACAGGGCAGCACCTGCATGGGGCAGAGTAGGCCACAAGGGGCGTGGACACACCAATGGACAGCATGTGTTCCATCCTGTTTTTCTGGGGAGGGAGGACTCGAAAAGCTGACTAATGGTCCTAAGCCACAGGGATACAGGCCTAAGCTGTTTGTTGCCTTCCTGCCTGGTAGCATCACCGTGGATAATGACAACACACTGTATGTAGACAAAAATACTCAGAAATACACACAGCATGCATACATGGATATAGTTAATGCCAGGACAAAATGATAAATGTGTGATGAAATCAATATCACTTGAACATTGCACAAGATATATGCCTGTCAAACCAACCCATAATCCCCCATGCAGATGCGCATCGTTTTTGTCTTGAATTCTTTTCTCTTTTTTCATAGTCATTAATCCCATGACTATTCAGTTAAAAAAAGCACTGTGGACACCAAGATGTTTCCTCCTCTAAGCTCTTCCACCCTAGAGGACTTTGGTGTCACAGCCTCCCTCTGTCACCAGTCTGGGCTCCTGCCTGACAGCTGGCATCCTCCAGGAACCTGTGGGATGATCTGGACAAAGACGAGGACCAGAAGTCAGGAGTGACTGTGCTGCTGTTCCTACACACAGATCCAAGGAAGCGGGATGGAGCTGGGCAGGGTGCAGGTGTCTCCACGGACGGCACAGCATCCTTCTTCCTGGAGTAAGACCACTACACTCAAACAGAAACCAAGAGCTGCTTCCTAGGGCACACACATCAGAGTGACCAAAAAGACACTGACAACAATAAAAATAATATGTTTTTGAGTCATGGTGACTTAAAAGGAGTTGGTGGGGGAGGGGAGAAGTCCCAAGCACAATGGTGATAAAGAGAAATAGCCAGCCCAGGAACTGAGCCAAGAAGCCAAACTCCCACAGCAGGCCAGTGTAGGTGTCCACCTCCCCCTCCACTGCCCAGGGGAGAATGTCCCCCAAAATGACCCTCAGGCTTCCTTCGTCCAAGAAAGAGGATGACACCTCTGCTGACGCAGATGTACAAAAGGCCCATGGGCACTCCAACACCAGCGGTGCCTTAGAGCTAAGATGGAAATGAGGTCAAAGTGGTGACCCTACCAGCCATGGTTAATGGCCGTCAGCCCACTGGCCCAGAAAGTGTGTGTGTGTGTGTGTGTGTGTGTGTAGAGGCTCTGCCATGCCCCCTGCATGTGACAGATCCTAGGGCAGTGGGACCATCCAGCCAGGAATCACAGGTTCTTTCACCTCCTTTCGGGCACAACCAGGAGCTGTACATCTGCAACAGGGAGGTGACATTCTGTGTGGAGAGGATGAGCCCATGCATGTGTGTGTATGTGTGAGCATGCGCTCACATGAATGTGTGGGTGCCTCTGGGGGGTAGGGGATGCTGAATAGCCCATCCAGACTCCTAACTTTCATCTGCTCCCTGCTGATTTGACTAGAAACCCCAGGAATACTGTGCTTTGGCCAGGGGAAGCTCTGTCCCAACTCAATTACGCTTGTTTGTGCTTTTCCAGGACCTGGGTTTGCAAAACCCCTGGCTTTTATTCGGCCTCTGCAGACTGCTGTCATTCTCCCCATCGCCATCACTGTAACCATCCTCATCCTTGGAGCCACAAAGGCTGTGTTCCTGTAGTACGTAGCCTAGGCCAGGCCAAAGACCTTCAATGGAGGGACGTGGGGAAGTGTGTTGGGAGGCAGCCTTGATGATCACATTGAAGGGGTAGGGGGCAAAGATAATGCCCATCATCCCACCAGAAACTAGACACCCCAGCCCCACAACCTCCCAAGCCCTGTGATGATGGCACTGAGTCTGAGAAAGCTGTGCCTAGGATGAGTGTCCGTCACGGGACAGAATCAAGAACATGTGCCAGTTGGGACCTGGAACCTGATGACGCTGCAATGCTGGCAGGTGATAACTGTTCTTAAGAGAGAAGCCACACGTCCACAACCCCAGGTCAGCCTGTGGGACGGATGCCCAGGGGAGCCTCCAGCCCATCGCCTGCAAGCATGTCCCATGGGAAGAGTAAAGGTAGCACCATGCTTCTGTAAGTGGAAAAGGGAAACCCGTCCCAAATTCTCAAAGATGTCACAAAGAGATCCTCATTGGCCAGTACCTTTCACTCTGCTCCAAACACAAGGGATCAAAACAGGAGCTGTGCTATGATATAACAGCTTAAGCCTTCACCTGTGGTGATGGCACACCACAGGGCTGCCAGTTCAAGTCCTGGTTGCTCCACTTTAGATCCAGCTCCCTGCTAATGCACCTAAGAATACAGTGGGGATGACCCAAGTCCTTGGGTCTCTGCACCCACATGAGAACCCCGGAAGAAATTCCAGACTTCTGCCTTTGGATTGGCCCACCTCCAGCCAATTGTGGCCAGCTGGCGAGAGAACTAAGAAATGGAAGATCTCTCTTTTTCTCCCTCTCCTTCTCTCTCTCTGTAAATCTGCTTTTCAAATAAAGACAAGTCTTTTGTAAAGCAGGGAGAATCACCCACCCATGAAGCAGCATCTCTGTCAGGTTCAAGTCTTGACTGAAGTCCCAGGTGCCACCCACTGCTGTACACACACCCACGGTTTGGGCTCTACCGACTCTGGGCTAGTGTGCTCGCTCAGCTCCCGAAGAATTCGCCTTGTGGAAGCTGAAGGCAGGATGGACGAGGCCAGCACTGATGTGGTTAGGGAGCAGGGATGTGGTCCTCTTGCCTGGGGCCACATGACCCCCAGCTCGGTCAGGACAGGCAGCCCAGTCAGAGGCATCAGCAGACATCCCACCTAACACTGAGGACAGCACTCCAGGGGCTATTGCCTGGCCTTGTGGCAGAGACGTGGCTTTGGATGCCTGCGTCCCGATCTGGAAAGCCTGGGTTTGTGTTCCATCTCCACTTCCAGTTCCAGCTTCCTGCCTGCAGGAATTCCTGGCTGCAGGCACTGGCCTGCCCCAGCCCCAGCTACTCTGGATAACCGGGGAGTGAAACCCTAGGTAGCTCCACCTCTCAAGGAATGAGAACTTTGAAGACTCACACACCATACATCAATGTTCATCATTACCCCTCAGGTGTGAGAGGTGGAGTCTCCAATAGGGACAAGACAACCCTTGGGGCATCCATTGGAAGCTACAAGCCCTCGTCAGTCAACAAGGGCATGGGGGGGCGGGGCAGCAGCAGCCCAACCCCTAGGCAAGGGTGGCCCACGCCTCCTTGACCCCTGTGTCCCAGAGCCAGGCATGAAGCAAGTCTCACTTGCTTCTCTTCAAAGCCACTCTGGGCACCTCCTGGTGTCACCCACATCTGGCCCAGATGTATCCCCATGTGGAGGAAGCCACTCGCTGCCTGCAGTGTCCCTATTCCCTCTCCATGACCCATCTTCTCCTACTAGTTGCCCTGACAGGGAGGCAGACCTAAGTCCCCCAAACCCATGAAGGCTGTTGGAAGGTGAGGGAGCCGCTGGCTTTATTAAGCCTGCCCGGGATGTTCCGTGTGCGAATGAGAACACAGCCCACACAACGGCCCTGCTGTTCTGGGTCAGCTGTTCTCCTCCCTGACACTTAGTCCTCCTGGCAAGTTGAGTGTATGCCTTCTCAGGAATCCTGTCCCCAGCATCCCAGTCCAAGCTTTCTCATCTCTGCTAATGGAAAACTGTCTCACCACGCCCTCTGGTGGCTATACGTGACCATGTGCCACCAAGAAGGACCTGGAAGAAAAAGCTCCTGTCTGCTGCAGGTGCTCAAAGTCCAGCCCCATCTAAGTCCACCTCAGCCGCTGGATTGGACTTTCTCAAGAAAGGCGCCTTGGGTCTCAGGCAAAAACACAGCCCTGCCCCTCCGACCTCACACTCACTACGAAGGCAAACTAGGCTAGAGCCTGGGAAAGTATCCACCAGCCAGTTGCTAAGGGCACCCTCGTTTCTCCTCCACAGAGGTCCAGACAGAGCAGGGAAAATCAAAAGATCTGCAGAAAGATGAGGCCTAGGAGATGAAGCTACACTGAGCGTGAGCAGCCCCATGCTCCAGACTCCCTTCCACACACACACACACACACACACACACACATTCACGCACAGGCCGTGTCCACTCCAAGACAACAGCAGGATCCCACCTGGGAGTGGCAGCTGCCAGGGACCACAGCTGGGATGTGTCTGAGTCTCTAGCCCTCCAGCACAAGATGGTGCAAGTGCCTGGGCCCCTGCCACGCAGGTGGGACACAGGGATAGAGGTCCAGGCTCCTGGCTTCAGCTTGGATTAGCTCTGGCCATTGTGCCCATTTGAGGAGTGAATCAGCAGCTGGAAGAACTTGATCACCCCTATTGCTCTGCCGTTCAAACAAAATAAGTCTTAAAGAAAAATAATCATAGCTGAACAAAGCAAAAGGCTACCCGAGTCAGGACTGTGGCTACAACGAAGCAGGGCGGGCCTGTGCTGCCCAGCAAGGCTGTCTCATCCTGGAACATTCTTGAAAGAGACAAAAGTAACCTTGCTCCAGACAACAGTCTTTCCCCACCTCCAAGGCCTTCCTGCCTCCACTGCACACGCACCATACTTTTTCAAATTTTGCTTTCGTTCTACTTGGAAAGCAATGAGGCAAATGGGACAAGAAGAAGAGGGGGAGATTTGTTGGTTCGCTCCCCCACCCTGCCCTTAATGGCTGAAACAGGGCCAGACCAAAGCCAGGTGTCCAGGATGCTACCCAGGTCTTCTGTGGGTGGCAGGGACCCACGTCCTGGGGCCACCGCCTGCTGCCCTCGAGGGAGTATGGAGACCAGAGATAGATGTTATGGGGGAAAAAATGACAACAGGCTAAATTTGAACTGAGGGCCAGAGGTCCTGTGATGGCCTGAATGCTTTTGTCTCCCCAGATTCACCTGTGTGGCCCCTGACTCAGTGCCCTTCACAGGGAGGCCCCGGCTGACTATGATCGAGCCCCATCCCCAGTCACAAGCAGCAAATAGCCAGCAGGTGTCACAACGGCCCCTCTCCTGCAACAGCTAGACCTGCTGTCCGGCACTCAGGGTCCTTCATCTAGGAGCCTGCCCTTCCCCAGCTCCTTCTCCTGTTGTTCTGGGAGGCCTCACTTCTTGTAGGCTCTTGCAGCAGTTCTCTGCCCTTGGCTGGCCCTCCCTGGCACAGATACCAGCTGTAGTCTACTTCCTCCCTCTCGGAACTTGGAAGTCCAGGCCTTATAGAGAAGCAACACGGAATGCTTCACACACAACTTCAGTTGAACTACACTCCACCCAGCCCAACAAGGACTGGTACCCACAGCCGCCAAGGTATGTGCAGGCCAGCCAACTACATGTGGGACAGACCTCACGAGTGATGACAAAACGGTCACATCACTAAGTTTTAGATTGGCTGGCTGGGGATCCATGGGTCATAGCAACCTTCAGCCATCGAGGGGCTCTCTCTCAGTCATTCAAGCCTCAGCCTACCGACCGGCTCCCCAGAAAAGCCTCACTGTCACCTCTGTGTGTCAGCTTGGTGAAGCAACAGGTCTCCCCTACTCTCCATCATACTGGCCTATGCCTTGCTGTGCTGGGATTCTGCAGATGCAACTGACATTTTGGACCAGTTAGCTTTCAATAAGGGAAATTTGCACCCATTACCAGGGTGGGCTGATGGGACCCTGGAGGAGAGGAAATCCCCCCCACCCCAGAGAACCACATCAGCTCAGGCCCAAGAGGACAGCCTTGTCACACAGGTGCCAGGCCCGCCCAGCTGACCACAAAGCAAGTTCCTTACAACTGGTGTCTAACTCTATTTATCCTACTGGTTCCTACTGAGCCGCGCATCCCATCACAGGTGACTACCTGGGTGACATTCCACCTGTCTCTTTGAATCCCCCACCCAGAACTCATTATACCTGCATATTTTTCCCCAAGATTTCTTCCAACATACTCAGGAGCAGAAACACCAACAGGACTTTCTGTGGTGATGGAATCTTCCAGAACTCTGTCAACCCAAGCAGGTAGCCAATAGCCACATGCAGCAAAGGGCTACAGCGAATAAAGAAGGGGATTGGAGGCGTATGGCACCACCAGTTTCACTGGCCACCGGAGTCAGGTGGCTAATTTGCTGGACGGTTCAGGACCAGCCCACATAGCCACAAGAGCAGATAGCTGGTCAACCTCCGCACTACTGGATTCCTTTTCCCTGCTACCCAGTGATGGACAGAGAATGCTCCATTCATGTTTATGAAGGAGCCATGAGCCACTGCTGAGGAAGCGTGCTGGCATCAGGCTCCCTCACGTGGTTAGAACAGGTGTCACTCGTGCATGGGAG
Organism: Ochotona curzoniae; assembly: GCF_017591425.1. Classification (NCBI taxonomy): domain Eukaryota; kingdom Metazoa; phylum Chordata; class Mammalia; order Lagomorpha; family Ochotonidae; genus Ochotona; species Ochotona curzoniae. Next base: position 51,755 of record NW_024465105.1, on the reverse strand, counting down.
GCCAGGAGGGCTGGACGAAGAACAGGCTGGGGCACAGGAGACCCTGTGGGCCTGTGGGAAAGGAGGACTCCTCTTCCTCTGCCAGCCTCCTACCTTCCCCAATTAGGAACTAAATGGAACAATAGTGCCTCCAGGACTCCTGGTTCTTCTTTGTTCTTTGGGGATGGGGATTGTGCAGGGGAGTGGCTGTGGTGGGCTTCATCCAAAGCCCACGCCGGGAGGGAACATCAGAGACTGTGCTACTTCAGCAGCACTTTGTATCCTGTTTCTCCTCCTGGATGTTCAGGTTGGGGTTTTTGCCCAGCCTCCTCCCCCCGCGCAAGGTTCCAGAAGGATTTCTCTTACCCCTCCCATAGGCAGCCCCTCCTCCAGAGCCCTGCAGGGCAGGCTCCTGCTGTGGCCGCCCTACCCCTGCCTGGGTGCAGCTCCCACACTCCCTGGCATGCCTGGAGGCACCCTCTCCAACTCTGCCCTCTGTGCCCAGGATGCCCCACGCTCCCTCCCACCACAAGGTACGACTACTTCCAGTTGCGCCCATTTGAGTGCAGGAGCTGGCTCCTGGCTACAGCCTGGTCCAGCCAGCCCAGGCTGCATTGGCCATGTGGAGAGTGAACCAGTGAATGGAAGACCTGTCTCTGTGTGTGGATCCCCACTCCACGTCAGAATTTACACGATTAGATTCCCATGCTGTAGGGTACTCCAACTGTGTGTCCAGAGTAAGGGGCACTGACAGAAAATATGTAACGCCCTGCAAGAAGTCAGGGTTTGGGGTGACTAATGCAGTTCCCATCCGAGGTGATGCTTTTCGTCAGGATGGAGGACAGGACAACACAGAACGGCGCAGCTCCCATGGTGACCAGAAGCTTAGCCAAGTTGTCCTTCCAGGCAAGGATCTTAGCAGATGGCTCTCTACTTCCCCCTGGTGGCGATGAGCTGAAGGCACATCTGGCAAGCATCTCAACAATTCACCCAACCTGTGCCACGTGGTGAACTTGCCGGCCTAGGAGGCAGCAGGGAAATGAGGAAATGAGCAAGCCTGTCCGCTGTGGCTGCTTGGTGACAGAAGAGTGCGATTCATTCATTAATTCACTCACTGCACCATGTACAAGGCCTTGCAGTAGCAGTAAGCCCAATACAGTAGAGACCTTGGGGGTCCCTGGCCACACACACGGGATGCTGGGGACAAGATCAAGAGGTCAGCTTAGTCTAAGGTCCAGGAAAGACCTCTCAGAGGACCAGACGTTGGGTCAGGCAGGGCAGGGCAAATCCAGGCCAAGGCTGGAGAGTGTGTGACCAAAGTGCTGGGTGACAGAAAGCCAGGAGAGGTGAGGTATAATCCCCTCAAAAGCACCTGGGGGGCAGCCTGCTGCATGCCTGGGGTCACTGCCAGCCTGGAAACCAGGCAGTGGGCAGAGCCAGGCATGGCCCCTGTCTATCACAGCTTACAGTCCAGTGGAGACCAGAGCCCTGTCTACAAACCCACTCCCATACAAGATTTAACACATGCTCAGCGGCAAGCCTTCCTACATAACTGGCAGAGGCGGCTGACCCAGGACTCGCAGTCACCTTCTAACTGGGAGGACAGCCTTGCCAAGCAGTCTCGGCCTGAAACTCCATGCCTGGGGAGAGTTAGAGCAGGTGAGGTGAGGCCGGGGTCTCAGTGGGGCCTGTGTGTGCTCAGCCCAGCATGTGGCAGGTCAGTTCTAGCATCAGTGAATGGCCGAGGACAAGACAGCGAAGCCCAGGAAGCACCTGTCTTAGGGGTGGGCACCTGGCGTGGCAGTGAGGATGTGGCCTGGGAAGCCTGCAGCCCCCAGAGCAGGGGCTAGGCATGGGTCTCAGTTCTGCTGCTGACCCCAGGTACCCACTAGTGTGCACCCTGGTGGGAGGGGAAGCAACAGTGGATGGCACAAGCACTCGGTCCCTGCCAGGCTTACTGCATACTGAATGCAAGCATATGGGGAGATTCAGCCTGGGTTCTGGGCTCCCAGTTTCAGCAAGGTCCAGCTCCAGATGTTGCAGGCACGGGATGGGTCAATCAGCCAGTAGAAGAGCTCTCCTTTTCCTTGTATCTATTTTTCTGCCTTTAATACAAAAGCAGCAGGCCCAGTGCAATATCCTAGCATCTAAATCCTCTCCTTGCATCTGTCAGGATCCCATATGGGCACCAGCTCGTAATCCGGTTGCTCCACTTTCCTTCCAGCTCCCTGATTGTGTCCTGGGACAAGGAGAGGATTGCCCAAAGCCTTGGGACCCTGCACCCACGTGGAAGACCTGGGAGAGGCTCCTGGCTTTGGTTCGGTTCAGCTCCAGCCATTGTAGCTGCTTGGGGAGTAAACCAGTGGATGGAAGAGCTTTCTCTCGTCACTCTGTAAATCTGTCTTGGCAATAAAAATAAATCAATCTATAAGTAACTAAAAGCACCAAATCAGCAGGACATCCCACAGGACCACTGGAGGCCTCACTGAGCCGAGGGCCATCACAGGGTGGCTGCTTAAGTCCGGCTCCGCTCTCAGCAGCTTTGCTCAACAGAGTGGTGCGGCTCAAATGCGAAGATGGGAACTTGGAAGAGCCATGAGGGCTCTGCCTGCACACAGGCTGTGGGACCATGGAGCGGAGGGGAGGAGAGGGGATGGACAGCATTGAGACATGGTCTTCCAGAGGCCTAAAGATAGGGACATCTTTTGCTCAAGGAACCCCACACCCCTGAATTTACTTTAAAGGAAAAGACACATTAATTCAGAGAGAGCATTCCAGGGTAGCCAGCCATAGCACTTGGCTATAAACCCCAGATAGCCAGAAATATGAAGCCGGTCAAATAAGCAATGCTATATTCAGAATTCCAATTTGGGGCAGGGGGGAGTTTGGTACAGGGATTCCATCACCCCTTGGGGACACATTTATCCCATGGGGCAGTGCCTGGTTTGAGTCCTGGCCATTCCATGTCTAACCCAGCTTCCTGGAGGGGATGCTCAGGGAGTTGGGCCCCTGTCATCCATGTGGGAGACCCTGATGGAGCTCTGGGCTTCTGGCTTCAGCCTTCCCCAGCCCTGACTGCTCTGGGAATTTGGGGAGCAAGCCAGTGGACACAAGACCTAGCTCTGTCCCCATCCCCACTCTCATCTTTCAAAGTGAAATAAAAATAAACACAACATGATTAAAATGAAGTACAAGAACAGCTCAAAACCAAGAAAAACATTGCTGGCAGCTGACACACTCGCCACTTCCTGGGTTCAGGGCAGCCAATGCAGGCCAGGCTGAACAAGGCTGGGATGTGTGGCCTAGCACCCGGTCATGGAAATCCTGACTATTGCCCCTCCACGCTGCCTGTAGCTTTATCACTCTCACTGCTTCTCTTCGGACCAAGTGCATTTGATGCTCCCACCTGCTGGTCTCTAACCGAGCTTGTGCTGTCCAGCTGCGTGCTGGACCATCCCTCTGCATGCTATGACCAATGCAAGACCATCACTTCCCAGGCCACCACTGAATGCTGAGGGGACAGACAGCAACACAGCATGACCCACAAGAGGGTCCACTCCCTTGTTAGATCTGAAGGGAACATAGAAGCTGGCCCTTCATCTGTGTGACACACCCTAAGATCACAAGGTGCTTCTTCTGAGTGGGCATGAGTCATTGTGGGTGCATGACAGCTGGACATTGTGGGTGCATATGAGGGCTGAAGAAAAATGGGAAATTCTGTGTGATGGGACACAGAAGTAAGCCTTGGAAGCCAACCAGCACAGATAGACCCGAAGTCTTTGCCTTGATCAGTAACCTGGAGTGGCTACTGGTCTCCAGGCCCCTGGGTGGAATCTCAGAGAATCCCATTTGCCTGCACCAAGGAGACAATGACAAAGTTCTGGCAAGCAGCCACCATCCAGGGAAGGTGCAGGCGGAGGAGGAAGAAGGTCACACCCATGAAAGTTCTGGATGGCTGCAGACTGGGCTTTCAGTTCATTACTGAGATGCCCGCCTGGTCGGCCAGCTGTACCAGGAGCACTCTACATCTTCTCTTCTTTTTTTTTTTTAAAGATTTATTTTTATTATTATTATTTTTTATTGGAAAGGCGTATATACAGAGAGGAAAGACAGAGAGGAAGATCTTCTGTGCAATGATTCACTCCCCAAGTGAGCGCAACGGCCGATGCTATGCTGATCCGAAGGCAGGAGCCTCTTCTGGTCTCCCACGTGGGTGCAGGGTCCCAAAGCTTTGGGCCGTCCTCGACTGCTTTCCTGGGCCACAGGCAGGGAGCTGGATGGGAAGCGGGGCTGCCGGGGATAGAACCGGTGCCCATATGGGATCGCGGGCGTGCAAGGTGAGGAGCTTAACCACTGCGCCATCGTGCTGGGCCCTACATCTTCTCTTCTTTAAACTTGGCGATGCTGCTGCCCATCATTGCCATCATCATCATCATCGTGACAGGGACACTCCTGCATCTCCCACCACAGTGCCCACTCTACATCCGGCACCTGCTCCCTACTAACACCTACCCGGGGAAGGCAGCAGGGGAAGGCTCTGGCATGTGGGAGGCCCAGCATGACCCAGCCCCAGCCGCTGTGGTCACTTGGGGAGGAGATCAGCCAAGGGAAGCTAGCTCTGCCCCCACCCTCATTCTCATTTTTCTAGTAAATACAACAATAAACATTTTTGGAATGAGAAGGAAGTCACACATGGATACAAGAAGATGTTTCTAGATAAGTGAAAATTGTAAACCACCAGGGGTTACGGCAGGGCCTACAGCACCGGACCACAGGCAAGGAGCACATGACCTTCGAGCTAGTCTTAGGGGAGAAGGGTACCTTTCTTGGGCCATCCGAAACAACCAGGACCCCTGCAGTTTGTCACGACTAGAAACGGAGCCGGAGGCAGTGGCATTCTCATCTATGGGATGAATACAGGACAAAGATGTGCTGGGCCAAACGCTTGGCCTCAATTCACAGTCCTTTTTGTGGTTGGCTGCAGCTGGAATCAGTGCCTGCTCACAAGAAAGAAAACATGCAGGTGCATCCTCCGTCATCAACTGTCCACAGCTGCTGTTGCTGTGGGCTGCTGGCAGCCTCTGGGGAAAGGCCCCAGTCCAGCCAAGGAAGGGCACCTGCTGCTGCAGACTGATGTTCAACAGTGACACCTGGTGGTGGGAGCCGACACAACCACGCTGGTGGGTGGCCAAGCACTGGCTGGGGTGGACATGGAGGACCCTTTGGGGGACCAAAAGGCCTGAGAACCGGAAGGAAAATTGTGAGGCTGGAGGGAAGCAGGGGGTCTCAAGAGAAAGTCCACTGATGGCAGTGAACTGAGGCAAACAGGTGTTTGAGCAATGAACTTGCAATAGTCTAGGAAAGATGACAATATACTGAGATCCCGAACTGACTCAACAAATCGCAGATGTTATAGGATAAATCATAGAAGGACACATAGAGATAGGCAAAATTAGTTATGGGCACATAGTTCCAAAGGAATGCTTCTTAATAATCACAGTTCTATTATAGAGAAAATGTGTACCCATCTGAGGGGAAGAATCATCCCAAAAACGTATATGGAAATGATGACAGCAGGTCCCTAGGGAATGAGGTTTGGGTAGTCATTTTCAAATCTGTGTTCTAATTCATGTTAAAAAAAATCAGAAGCAACACACTGGCCCTGAACATGCTGTACAAAGTCCTGGCCCTCTATGTTCCCGGAGTGTGTCCACAACAGGGTGCCTATCACCTAAAACCAAGCGCCCATGGCTTCAGCAGGTGCCCCCGGGTAGATTCAAGGCCAGGCTGCCCAGCCCCTTCGATCAGGCCCTGAACTTGGGGCCTGCGGTACTCCATTCTCACAGCCACATTTGCCACACACGCATGCACAGTGCCCATGGTCCAGCTTGGCCCACGCATGCCCGCAGCCCACTCACCTGACAGGTGCACATAGAAAAGGCAAGAGGGCAAGGTGTTGAGATGGGTACACTCCTTGCAACTGACTCCGTGTTTCTCCACAGTCTCACACAGCTGCTCATGTGTCATTTCCAGCAGGTCCTCCAGGCTCAGCTGGCCAGGGGAGATCTCCTAGGGCAGGGGACAGAGCAGGCACGTCAGGTGGATGCCAGGATGCCAGGGACTCCCTGTTGTGCTGTAGTGGTGACCTGAAGGGAACGGGGTTTGAGAGGGAGGGGCTGAATTCTGGAGAGGGACTCAGGGTTGGACCTGAACTTAAAGGGGGGCCTCTAAGAATGGGAGTGGGATACAGAAAAGGCAGGATTCCCACTGCACTGTGTGGGGCTGGGGTCCCCTCACAGCCACCTGTAACTGTCCACCTGTGTCTACACCTAGGAGTGCAGGTGCACCTCAACCATCCCCCAATGTCTATACGGATGCCCTATGGGTTGTTTATAGATAATAAATGCAAACATATTCAAACAGTTCTTGCAAAAAAAAATGAAATGGAAAAAAATGTTTATCAAAGTACACGCAGTTGTCTCATCATATTCATTTCCATGAACTCTTGGAGACCCTGTTCATACAGACTTTGTAAACCGTGTGTGTGTGTGTGTGTGTGTGTGTGTTTGCATGCATATCCAGAGCTTCCTGGGCCAGCACTGTTTTTAAGGTATGCTTCTATCTCCACACTGAGGGCTGTCAGTGGCTACACAGAGTAATTCTAGGCCAGACTGTGGAGTACCTCTGCCCTCTTGTGGCCACGTCTGTGTATGGCAACACAGACGTACAAAATTTCTTCAGAAAACAGGAGGGGCAGAGCAGGAGCCCCCAGCTCCCCAGGCGCCTGTCCCACTCGACAAACTAGAGATTTTCAAGAGCCGGGACACGGGACAGGGAGCCCCCGGCCCTGCAGGTGCAAACTGAACCCCATTTTGAGGGGGGGCACAATTCCCAGCAAGAAGAACTTGCCACTCTGCTTGCATGCCTGAACACCACACCTTAAAAACATTTTTGCTCTACACTGAAGCTTAGGGTTGCAAAATGATACCCACAAATGATGTTTTTATGACATAAAAATGCAGAAAGCCTCAACAAATCCAGGCCATATGAGCAGCTGCCGTTCTGTTGGAGAAGGCCAGGGGCATTGGAATTCACCACAGTAGCTCACATGCCAAATGGGATGCTTGCACCCCAAATTAAAGGGCCTCTGGCTCCCCATTTTAGGCCTCCTGCCAATCCCACTGGGGTGGAGAGGTGAAGGCCTAAGGAACTGGGCTGCTGCCAGGCACATGGGAGATCACAAGTGAGTCTCAAGCTTCCTGCTGTAACTCCAGCCCGGTCCTGAGCCCCTGCAGGCGTCTGGACAGCAAAATAGCAGATTGGAGCACCCCCTCCTCTCTCTCTCTCTCTCTCTCTCTCTCTCTCTTTCTCTCCCTGTCTTTGTCTCTCCTCCTTTCTCCCTCCATCCATCTATGTCACTCTACTGCTTGAATAAACCAATTTTGAAAAATAATACTAACAGGAAATAGCACAACAGCTCAACTGGCTAACTCTCCACCTACATGCACTGTCATCCTGTATGGGCCTTGGTTCGTGTCTCAGCTGCTCCACTTCCCATCCAGCCCCCTGCTTGTGGCCTGGAAAAGCAATCGAGGATGGTCCAAAGCCTTGGTCTCCTGCACCCACGTGGAAGAGCGGAAGCAGCTCCTGGCTCCCAGTTTCAGATGAACTCAGCTCTGGATGTTATAGCCATTAGGGGGAGTGAACAAGTGGACAGAATAGCTTTCTCTATGTCTCTCTTTCTCTATGTAATTCTGCCTTTCTAATAAAAAGAAATCATTCAGAATAATAATAGTAGTAGCAATAACAGCACTGGTTTAAGGACTTTTCACAAATGCCCATTCAGTGTCACAAAGATGATAGAAAGGAGGTGCGTGTGTGCGTGTGCGTGTGTGTGTGTGTGTGTGAGATTACCACCTGCAAACTAAGAACGCTTAAATCCAGGGAGCAGTGGGGCTAGACATGTCACTCCAGGTCCCAGAGCAAGGAAGTGGAGGATCCAGAGTTTGACCCCAAGCTGTGTTTTCTAAGCTTTTTTTGATCCCCGTTCCTTGGCCAAAGGGGGCCCTCTGGTGGACACCTGAGTGAACCGCAGGCTGAGAGCCGCATCCCCAGCTGACCCAGCCACTGGACAGTGACCCCACAGGTGCCTGCAAAGGAGACACGCAATAAGCTACAGGAGCCTGAGCTGTCCTGGCCATCACCCCTAGACTAGAGTTCAACTCTTTCTGGGCAAAAAACTCACTTTTCAAGTGAACCCAGAGCACTGGACTTTTTGTTTTGTTTTGTTTTGTTTGTTTTTGCAAGCTCTTTCAGATTTTAAGATTCTGGCTCAGAATACATGTTTGTAAACCACAGGTTTTCTACCCCTGGCCTGTAAGAACCACTGTGTTCATCTGTCCTTGACATGTCATTAAATGAATGGGGAGAGGGAAGGCTCCGTTCCAAGGGCACTGGTGAGAGGCTCCACCTGGCTGTTCGGCTACCCTGGGAAGGGTCCAAGGGAGGAATGACTCAGGGGCAGCACAGGTGGCCCGCATTGCAGCGGAAGACGGTGCACTGAGCTGGACTGGGAACAACTCAGTCCCAGTGCTGGAAAAGTTCCACACTGGGATCTCAGAGGGCAAGGCAATATTATTTATTTATTTATTTATTTTTGAGAAGCAGAGAGACAGAAAGGCAGAGCTCCCATCTGTTCTGTGCTCCCCAAATGTCCCCAACTCCCCTCCCAGCTGGGGCCGGAACTGGGCAGCAGGAGCTCAGCCCCGGTCTCCTACATACACCTGCTGTCTTGCGGCACCTGCCTGAGCAAGAGATGGGGATCAACCCCAGCCCCTTGGGTGTGGGCCACAGGCATCGTGCACAGCATCTTCAGCACTGGGCCATGCGGCTCCATCCTTGGGGGTGGCCCCAACACAGGTGCACCACAGCTGGAAGTAGCTGCTATTGGAAGTAGCAGCAGTGACCGCAACAAGCTGACATTGCCAAACGCCATGACGTGCCCTGTGAGAGCTGAACATCTCCGGGAGTTACCTCAGTCCATCACACTGGCTGCTTAAAGACGGAACGCTTGATGTCCCCACCGCACAGAGGGGGAGATTGCTGCCCTAAGACAGTGCACCCAATGCGGCAGGCAATGGCCACAGCAATGAAGGTTAAGTCCATTGGTAGTGTGACAATTTGAACTTCCAATCGCAGACTCTAACCTCAAATGCTGCAGAGATACAAGTGGCCAGAGGCGACTATGTTGCACAGCAGATATAAAATGTTTTCATCACAGCACAAAGTTCTATTGGACAGCACTAGTCTATACAGTGAAGTGTCTGGGCTATGGGGACCTTACACTAAGCAGGCAGCACTGCAAGACCCTCCCACCCTAGAACTACAGCCCCCACAAGCCTGTTGGGACAGCAGAAGGCATCCGCATGCTGTCAGTAGCAGGTGTTTCCTGAAGTGGAGGGACCATGCTGGGAACAGCCAAATGAATCCCAGGACAGGGGTTGGTGGGGAGGGGAGGATCTGCTGGGTGACAAGGGGCACAAGGGCACAGGGCCACTTCCAGTCACCTCCAGGACCTCCTTGCGCAGGTCCAAGATGTGGAACCAGTATCACAGCTGGGGGAAGCCGTCCAGCTCGGAGTTGCACTCCTGCAGTCGCCTTCTCCTTGCAGGACAGCTGCTGGCTAAAGCACTTGACCAGCTTGCTCTGTGTGGACACAAACGAGGTCAGAGGCATGGTCACAGGGGGTGGGAACCAGCAATCCTTTTCCACCCATCCCCGCCCCTCCCCCAGCCCACCCAACTCCAGTTCAGTGACAAGGAGACCTGTTTCTTTGGTTGGTCCCAGACACAGCCATGAGCCATGACTCCATCCAGCCCAAGGAGTTGGCCTAGTTGCTTTTCTGGTATATGAGAGGGAGGCAGGTGGAGCAGTCAGGACACAGACTGACACTGCTGTGGGTTGCTAGCGCCACAGGCAATGACGAACTCACTGTGCCACAATGTTCTTCCCTAATGCCATGATCAGCTAGCACAGAACTGCCCGGCACACCACATCCTGTGTGGTTTTCTCTAGGCGCTCCCAGATGCGGTCTGTGGTGCAGCAGGCAGGACTGCTGTGTGCCCACAGGGCAGTGCCAGTTTCCTCTTTACCCACCTAGCCCACTTCAGGAGGTTCAGTCTCTTCCTACTGAGCCCCTGAGCATCCTGTTAAGGATGACTCCACTTCATGCAACCAAACTGAGCTGCAGGGCATCCTGCCAAGGAGGACTCCACTCTGTGCCACTGAGCTGCCGTGTGCTGCTCATGCGGTCACACTGCTCCCTGAGCCTCCCCACCACTACCAGCAACCATGGGATCCTGCAGCCCAAGTGCCCACACATTCGCTGAGCTGGAGCCGTCTAGTTACTGAGGCCACTTGGTTCTGCGCAAAAGAAGGAGGAAGCCTGCTCGCCTTCTTGACAGAGCTGTCAGGACAATCCTTGTTGCATCTTGTGAGGCTTGTATTCATAGATGCCTCTCACTGTGCAACTTGCTTTCAATCAGACAATGATGGGAAAGTGGTCCTTGAGGGAAGCAGCAGCCAGGGCTCCCCCTGGGGTTCCACTCAAAGCTGAGGCTGGCTTACTGAGCACACATGCCAAGGCTGCCTTTCCTGTGGTTACATGTAAATGGACTCGGGACCAAGCTGCCATTAGTATGCACACTCACAGACTGAAGATGGCTCCAGGCTGAAACCAGAACGTCACAGGGCACCAAAATATCCCTTCTAAAACCTCGAGTTAGCAGCTTTGCTTTCCAAGGATCCCTCCAAGAGTGCTGTAACTATGATCTCTGTTGGTGCTTGTTACAGGACATCTCTGTATGTTTGACCTTGTGCGTAATGATGGGCTCAGGTCAAGGAACAGAAAGGGAATGTGTGTGTGGGTCCTGCATTCTCTCACTAACAGAAGTTGCAGGAGACAGCTGAGGTTTTCCTTTCACTGACCTGGGGTGTCAAACACTGTGACTCCGCTAGGTGGAGCTCTCTGGTACTGAGCGCTGTACTGACATTTCAGTGTTTATGTGTGCACAGATATGAGCAAGCACACATTCACACACACTGTGGCTTGTGCCACCCCGGCATCAGCCTGCGTGAAGGCTCCCAGGAACACACAGACTGTCATGTGTCAGCAACCTGACCGAAAGGCAGGCCCCCTGGCAGTGTGTGCTAAGAGGCTTGGCAAGCTGTTACAGCTCTGCCTTGGTTCCTGCCCTTGGAGGTGTGACCATGACCCCAGGATGACAACATTGTCCTGTCCATATCCTTATGAATTCAGGCCCGTGCTTGCCCTCCTACATGGACAGGCAGTCTGGTTAGTTTCTTTATTTTTAGGACTTGTTTTGGTGGTTGTTGCTCGAAATTCAGTTACAGAGATAGAGGGAGATACGGATCTTCCATTCGCTGGTTCACTTCCCAAATGGCTGCAACAGCCAGAGCTGATGAGTTGGTCTGTAGCTCGGAGCCAGGAGTTTCCTTGGGCATCCTACATGGCTCCAGGGGCCCAAGGACTTGAGCTGTCCTCGGCTGCTTTTCCAGGCCATTATCAGGGAGCTGGATCAGAAGTAGGACAGCCAGCACTCAAACAGGTACACCATGGACTGCTGGTGTCACAGGCAGAGGTTTATGCCACTGTGCCAACCCTACAGTCCAGGATTTTTTTTTAATATCTATTTGGATGAGGTAGATAGAGCTGCTACTCTTAGGTGCACTCGTTCACTCATCAGATGGCTACAGAAGCTGGACTGTGACAGAATCACAAGCACCAGCTGGTCTCCCGCACGGGGGGGAGTCTAACCCCTTGAGTCCTCTTTCCCCGCTGTCCCAGGTATATTAGCAGGGAACTGGATCAGAAGCAGAGCAAAAACAAACAAACAAACAAAAAACTGGAACTGGTGCTCCAATGTGAGCTGCTGGCTCTCAGCAGCCATGGGATCACAACCATGTGGTGTGTGGTGGGCTTAACCTGCCACATCACAACACTGCACCCACTCACACCTTATCCAGCTCCCTGCTAACCCACCTGGGAGAGAAGCTTTGGCCTGACCCAATCTTTGTGATCATTTGGTGAGTGCATGAATGTAGGAAAGATCTCTTTCTCTGTCCTTTTCTCCTTTTTTCTCTGTCATTCTGTCAAATTTTTAAAATTAAAAAAAACAAGCTTTGTAGGTAGTGATGTGTTTTTCTGTCCCGTTATTTTGCTATGTTCTGAGTTACTCTTCCCCTAACTGAAGTGGGAAATATCAACCTTTTAGGAGAAGATTGGAGGGGCAGCAATGCCTTGTACGCTCCTGCGTCTCCTTCCCCAGTCTCTAGGCCTGGAGGCAGAGCCGGGATCTCCAAAATTGAGAAGTATCAGCTTCAATATTTTTGCTATAGGCACTTCCTCCCAATTAGGGAAGAGCTAATCTATTCTAACAAGCTATTTCAGCCATCTCTGATTTTTCCAAATACCCAAGATCTCTGAGTCCAATGTCATGGTAAGAATCTAAACACATGCAGCACTGGCTGGTTCCTTCCACCCCTCCTTTAAATGAGGATTCTAAGAACTCAGGAAAGCGTTGCATCAGATCACAAGACATGCTGACCCATTGTGATTTTCCATTCAAATTCCTTGCCTTTTCGGCTCGCTGTTTCCTAAAAAGGAGGATTCTGAGTCTCTCCTACCTCAGCCTCATGTTTGTTCTCCTAAGCAAGATGACTTGTGTGAAAGTGGGAGATGCCTCGTAAGGATCCCCAGTGGAATCATTTTCCTGCATTGCTTTGGGCTTGTTGAGTGCTGTGACTCGAAGGCACTGAGCTTTACCATTCCTGAAGAAGGATCTGCCTAGTCAGACTTAAAATGCCACAGAAGAACTCAGTTTGTTGTAGGTTAGTTCCTCAAAATATTGAATCTGTAGCACACTGTATCCATGTGTATGTGTGTGTGTGTGTGGGGGACATACCAAAGTGCTTTTCATAAACAGTTCCCAAGGTTGACTTCCTCTTAGTATAAGGGTGCCCTTCAGGAACAAATAAGGCTCCTTTCATATAGTGTGCTGGCCAGAAATGGGAGTAGATTTCAACAGAAAATTTAACCAGGATGCAATTTGCACCCAGTCTCATGACCTCATTGTGACTTCTGATAAAAGTCAGCTTCATCCTGTGCGAAGGTGTTGAGAGCCCCAATCCAAGCAGAAGGGCCCTACAAGTCTCTTACAGGTGTAGCTCAAGGGACTCACTGTGAGGAACTCTGAAGTCTTCAGAGGCCTAGACTTGGATTAAACTCAACACCTCCAAGCTAACAAATTCCAATGAGACACCTTAGAAAACCATTCCAAAACATACAAAGCAACGAGCACACAGCTAATGTAAGCGTTTTGTTTTCTAGTTACTAAGTTTTAAAATTTCTCAAATTAGTATGTATATTCATAAATCAATGCTCAGTTATTTCAATAATAGCTGCTTATTGGGCAGCTCTTTTCACTCAAAGGCAATGTCTTTTGCATCAAATTCATAAAAATATTTAACTGCTATGGAGAGCAGAATGAGGGTTCGGGGATGTTGCATCGATTCAACTGCTAAAACAGAATGTCACATTCACCAGTGACAGCCACAACAAAGTTTTGTTATAAATGAGAGGCAAGGCAACTGACCGACTGACCGGCTAGCCGATTAGCCAAGTGGGACCAACACTCCTTACCGGAGTGTGACCCTGGGCAGTACATTTACAAAGCTTTTATAGGGGCAGTTTGACTCAGCTTCAAGGGGGCACAATTTACAACAGCTCAAGGGGTAAGTGAGGAAGGATTATGTGTTCCTTGCTTATTTAGTGCTAGGGCCCCGTGTAGTGGATGTGGGGCACAAGAAGGTGTGAAGAGTATTTTTCCATTGTAGGAAGGGCTGCAAGGAATTTCCAGCTGTATGGCAGGGCCAGCGGATGTCTCTACAACCACCTGAATGCAACTCCACCTTCCTTTGCATGGACACCGGACCACCCTGCAGAAGAATTTTAATCCATTCAGGCATTGTTTGTTACTGTGGAGTTGGCTTTTTTACTCAATGTGAGCCTGGAGGTTAATGTCAATTATAACGTCTTGCAAAAGGGACTTTTATTATTCATATTGTCTTGGCTGTCCCCATTGACCTTATGCTAATCAAGGGACCTGTATTTAGGGTTTCATTCTTTCCTCGATCTTTAGTTCTCCTTTTCTTTGTAATACAACATTGAGTTGTAGAACAAGAATTATAGTAGGAACGTCTATTGTTTTTAGGTAAAACAAATGGCAGAATTACCCTTGGAAACACCCACTTGACCATGACATAAAAAGTTTGAGCCATAGTTTGATTGTTTCTGTATAAATAAAATGGACAGCTTTCCTGCATTGTCCATTATGATCATGGAATCCTAGTGGTCCGTCTATTTTCTCTACGCCTCATCCATGCACCCTTCTCGAGTTCTGAACTCAGCTGGAGCTGGACTCCGGCAACTTAGGCTTGCTAGCCCCTGCCTGTTCTCCTCAGGTCTGGGCTCCAACCTTGGTGCCACCTATGGCAACCAGATTCCGATCTTGAATTATCTGTAGGTTAATAAGGCTGGGGCCTTGTTGTATGGGGTGATTGGCCTTAAAGGCTGCGCAGGCTCACACAGTTTCTTAGCCACCCAAGTAAAACAGGAGCTACAACAGTGAAAAGAATTGCAGATAGCAATGTTTACTCTATCTTGATTTCAACCCTACAAGGAGACAAAGAAGATGAAGAAAAAATAGCCACCCTCAATAACATCACAGAAATTGGAAGCATCACTATCCACAGAAACATGGATCAAGATTATTTAAATTCTAGGTCATAAGTGCTCCTACTCACTCTGTAACTGCAGAAGTCAGTTTTTACTTGCTGGAGCCCTTCGCCTCCACTTGTATGTGTGCCACCCACAGCTCTGCAATCAGCTTTCAGGTTCCCTTGCTCTGTCAGTTCAAACACTACAAGGTAATCTAAGTGCAAACCCTGCCTGAGGAAATGTTTATGTGTGTGAATCTGCAGCTCAACAGAAGGCATGGTTGGTTTTAAGGCAAAAGAGCCAGTGTCAAGACCCCTTTTAAAGCACACCTTTGCATCAAAGAGGCTTTAGAGGGAATGGTCCTTATCCTAACTTCACCTGGCACTTACTGTCAAGCCTCACCTCATTTCTTCTGCAGGCATGGGTCATCGCCAGAAAGTGCTCAGCCAACATTACCTTGCTAAGAATTGTACCTCTACACAATTATGAAAGGAAGTAGCACAAAGCTCGAATAAATTAAGCTATAGAAGAAGGTTAACAAGAACATAACAAATCAAGTTTGAATCTTAAAAACAACCAACAGGCTTGCTCTATAGCATCAAGCATATTATAAATTCATTTAAGTACAACAATAGAAGCTGGACTAACCATGTAATAATCAGACCTAAAACTCTGTAGGCTAGTAAGCTTAAAAACAGACGAGAGTTATAATCTAACTACAGTTGTTTTACAGCTTGTTGCTTGACTATTTGCATTAAGAATAGATAATAACCTCAGGCACATGAGCTCTAAAAGTTAAAATATCAATCCAAGGAAGGTTAGAATTTTTGTCAACCATAGTATCTAGTATTTTCAAGTTTTAAGGCCTACTACATCTTTTATTTTATTTTATTTTTATTTTGACAATCTTGACATAGTTAATTAGTGTAAGAAGGTTCAAGGGCTACAGGAAATTGGATAATACTAGCATGTTTTCCATATTGTTTCCTTCATGTTTAAAGGGGGGTATTAAGGGAGAAGGCCCGCCCAATTTCCCACCCTCCCCAGGTCCCGGATGTAGGGCATGCTCTGAGGTTCTTGCTCAAGTGGTTTTTGATATTTCAACAGTTATGAATCGCTGCCAATCTTGCCACTCCAAGCACTATGAGGTCTTTGAAAAATCCACTGATTGACGTAGTCCATCATAGCTGAGATGGTTGGTTGACCTGTTCTGTCTTCTCTCTTTTCTTCGTTAGGGTTCTGAGTCCAGCATTTAGATTAGGAAGATCTCCAAAGAAACTTCTTGTATGTGCTAGCAAGTACAGGGCATGGCACCGTCCATCACCCCAATCAGCTGGTGGTTGCAATTGCTGGGTTGGTTCTGTTTTCACTCCCGACTTCCACTGGAACCAATGGGTGTTGCAGTCCAGCTTGGTTCTGCCCAGCACATACTTGGCCCTCACATAAACCAGTGGGGGCTGCAGCCTAGTTGGAGCGACCCACAATAACCCCCACCAGGCCCGCCCCCTACCCTGGTTTGCCAGTAAGTGTAACAGTAATCCATTCTGTCCCACACCCCATTCCACCCCAGCCGCTATCTTAGTTTTATGTCCTCCCGTTGAAGTGGTAACCCAAGAGGGATGAGCCCAGTATTTCCCTCCCAGGCCTCTCCCACTCCCAGATTCCAGCTAAGCCCAAACAACCCTCGCCCACTTTACTTTTGTTTGCACCAGTAGGAATAATCCGCCCAGTCCAGCTTTTCCCTGATCTAGGCCACATGAGGCGCCCAGGTGTGGTAGCTTTGCCTAGTCTGGTCTGCCCCCATCCCAGCCTATGCTCTCCTGCGGAAGTAGCTGTCCAGCAAAGGAACCCTCCCTTATTCCCCTGCCGGCTCTGCCCCCTTCCTTTCTTGTTCTCAGGCTGGTTGGGCGCTGTGGTCCCTTCCGGTACAGGCATCCTCACCTTGGCATTCCATATTGTGCACTAGTCTTTGTTGTGACTGAACCTGGCTCAACCCACACTGGTGCCTGGATTTGCCAGTGGATGACGTGGACAGATTCAGCCTGATCTTCCCCCAACCCCTGCCAATTGTATGCCAGTGGGTAGCTTTCCATGGCCTGTTCTGGGCTGTTTCCTATCATGTTTCTTGCAGTTATCTGCCGGGTCTGCGTCCTGCCAGAGGAGTTGCCCAGGCTCCTCCATCAGAACCTCTCCCAATGCCAGGTTTCACGCTTACCAGTGCGTCCATGAGCCAGCCCTACTCAGTCCACCTCCTGTCATAGCAGGAACTGTGGCTTCTCCTGACTGGTCTTCAACCCAATCTGGTTCTTGCTGTGGATGTTTCAGCCCAGCCACTGTTTGTCCATACCCACATATGGCTCATACATGGCTCAGTAGGGGTTTGAGACCTTTAGGCACCACATTCTTTCTGAAACTTCAGGCCCACTGGCCTGCGCCCTCTGTGCCTTTAGCACTCCTGCCAGTGCCTCCTGCCAGTGCCTCCAGTACCAACCTCCCATGAGTCTGCTCCAAGGCCAGGCCAACATCCCCATGTCCCTGGTCTGCCCGCCCTCCACCACTTGCTTCAGGATCACATGCCCTTCCAGCATCCCCACACATCCAGCACAACTGTCCTGCTGGCTGGCTTGCTGTTGCAGAACCAGACCAACTTGAATGGCAACTCCAGGCCCAAGCCTACCTGCCAGCCCTTCCAGGACTAGATGTGCTCAGCCAGTGATATCCGCACCTCACCACCACCACCACTGCCCCAGCACTCAACGCCAGCGGCTGCACAACCAGGGCCTCATAACCAGGCACCTCCAGCACATCTAGCCAGCCTGACCTGCCTCATGGCCGCTGCTTCAGGGCCAGGCATAGTCCTCCAGCCACTCACCACCCTCAGCAGACCATTGGCCCACCTGCCAGTCGCACATCTAGCATTCCAGCCCCATCAGTTTCTACAAGGACAGGCTGGCTGAGCTGGGACTCTAGCCTGTCCATTCTGTGGCCAAGACTACTGTTGCAATGTCAAGGCAGTTTGGGCAGTGCCCCATCTGTCCTCAACCACCATCTGTCCACTCCAGTGCCAGGCTACCTCACTAGCATTCGTAAATCCCTCATCCCACTCCACCCCACACTCCCTGCCTCCCTGCAAGCCACTCCAGGTCCAGGCTGACTTAGCTGGTACCCAGTCCACTGCTCTAGGACCAGATTTGTTCTGAGGGCGCTCCAGGAGCCTCCAACACACACTACATCTGCTCCAGGATCAGGGACATGGCTGGGGTCACTTCATGTCTAGCCTCCCTACTGCCTTGCCTGGTACTCCAGGACCAGGCTGACTTGCACAGTGACATGGTATCTGCTTCAAACCACTCACATGCCTGCCACTCCAGAGCCAGCTCTATTTGCCCTGCAACCACGATGCGTTTCCCATATCCACCATACCTGCTATTCCAGGGCCAAGTTGGGGACTGGGTTCTTCCAGGAGTAGATCCTTCTTCCAGCCCCCCACACTGAGATCGGGCGCTAGAGTCTTCCATGGGCCATGTTGCTTCCCTCCTCCTCTGCCCGTCTCCTATTCCCCATCAGCCAGCTGTCTGAGCTACGGTCTTTCAGCTTTGGGTCCAGTTTCCCTGAGGGTAGTTTCCTCTGCACCTTTGCTGTCCCTGTGCATGGATGGATGTGGAGATTCATCACCCTTACTCTGGTGGTGTTTGCAAGATGGACTCCTGGTGCCATTTCTTGCATGACTTCATCCCACAGCCTGCTGTGACCCAGAGCAGGGTGTGACCGAGAACAAGCTGCATACTCTTCTCTGCCTGTCTCAGGCCATGCTGGTGGGCACATTTTTGGAGGTCCCAATACAGGGAACAAGGAAACTTCCACTGAAGGCATGGCAGATGGGTTGGTTTGAAAGGCATGGTAACAAAGGGAAGGAGATCTTCCATCAGCTGGTTTATCAACTGTTTCCAAAACTTGGCAGGATTACAGCGATGTATTCAGGCCATTAACATCATCGACTAAGAGAGTGGTTGCAAAAAGTCTTAGTCAGTTAAGAAAGAGATCAAATGATATGTTAAGATTACAGGGAATCTTAATGGTGGAATAAACAACATCAAACTGATTGACAATAAAGACCCTGAATCAAAGACACCAGCTTGGACCCAGTACAACAGCCGAGTGGCTAAATGCTAGCCTGGCAGTCCTGGAATTCAATATGGATTCCAGTTTGTGTGTCAGCAATGCTACTTACCTTCCAGCTTTCTGCTTGTGGCTTGAGAAAGTAGTAGTGGTTGGGCAAAAGCCTTGAAAATCTGCACTCATATGGGAGACTTGGAAGAGGCTCCTGGCTCCTGGCTTCAGATCGGCTCAGCTCTGGCTGTGGCTGGTACTTGGGGAGTGATCCAGTGGATGGAAGATATTTATCTCTCTTCTTCTTGCTTTAGATCTGACTTCAAAATAAAAACAAAACAAAATCTGTAATGTCACTATTATTCTCCCTTAACACACACACACATTCTCTCCCAACCTCTCTACATAAATATGTATATTTAGTAGAGAGTCTGTCAGGTAAGAAAACACTTCTATCCAAAAGGCTCCAAATGCAATGGGAGAACAGTTACAGATGTTTCTTCCTTGTGGTAGATGTGCACATCACAAAGGTCCAGACTAGGCAGCACCAAGTGGCCCATCAGGCTCTGTGCTGGCACGTCTTGCACTGGCATAGCACTACCCACCATTACTGGAGACCTTCAGGGAAGTTCTAAAACAACAGCTTTTGTGCAATCCCTCTGAGCCTTTACTAACTAATGCTCCACCAGCCTCACCATCACAGTTGGTGTGCTCCTCTGACAATTCCTTCAGGCTCTGCAAAGCTGCAGCGCCATCGTGTGGTCATTATAAACCACAGCAAGGAGGAAGAGGAGAGGTTGTATGAGAGAGAATCTCAGACTGTGGCAAATCACTTCATCAACAAAGTGTCTAATGTTATCATACACTGCAATGAAGACAGGCATCAGGCTCCACTCCCTCAGCGGAGAAAGCTGCAATCAAAGAACTTCTCAGCTGCACACTCTAAGGCCTGGACTTAACAAAACACAAGGAAACCAAACTCCTTAGACTGATTGAGGAGGAGACAAGTGACAACTACTTAACGGGGCCACTGCTGCTAGAGGGTTTCTCTAAGAAGCCACAGAGGAGTTTGCATCTCTGCTTTCAGAAACACAATAACTGATTAAACTTCTGCATGTGCAGAATAAATGAAGCTTTACTTCCTTCAGCTGCAGAGAAAAACTGGACAAAGCGAGGGACAAAGGTTTCAGTCAGATACCCTGAGGCTCAAATTCCCAGCTCTAAAATTGTCTAATATACTAAGCAATTCCATTTCATTAACTGTAACTTAGGGATACCATGAAATACGTAATGTGGTTATGGGCAGGGTTGATGAGATAATACAAATAGTGTTTGGCTTGCTGTCTGATTTGCACTTAGTCCCTTTTCACCTAATTTATTATTTGTGCTTCCAGGGACAGGCACTGTGGCACACTACATAGAGCTCCTGGCTGCTTGTGGAACCCACTTCCCGTATGAGCACTGGTTCAAGTCCTGGATGGTCTAAATCTGATGCAGCTCTCTGCTGGTGTGCCTGAGAAAGCAGCGGAGAATGATCAAGAGCTTGCACCCACGTGGAAGGCCTCTTAAAATGATAATTTTTTGCAGTTTTTCATCATATCCATTTGTATAAGTTTCCAAACACTGCCTCATATGTATGCATTTAAAATACAAAATGAACTCATAATTATCTTCTTCATAAAAAAGTTTGAAGTATCAATCTATATTATTTTGTGGACCAAGAGCTAAGGAAAGTAGATATAGTCCAAGGTCTAAAGTCTTAGTGATTACTTCTGCTTTTTAAGAACTTACCTGACTGGGCTCTAGCATGTGGCCTGCTGCCTCTTAGAAAGACAGGCTTTTGAGATCCCACTAATGGGCCCGGTGGTGTGGCCTAGCGGCTTAAGTTCTCACCTTGAATGCAGTGGGGTCCCATGTGGGCACCGGTTCTAATCCCAGCAGCTCCATTTCCCATCCAGCTCCCTGTTTATGGCCTGGGAAAGCAGTTGAAGATGGCCTAAAGCCTTGGGACCCTGCACCCACATGGGAGACCAGAGGAGGTTCCTGGTCCCGGCTTCCAGCCATTGAGCTCACCTCAGGAGTGAATCATCGGATGGAAGATCTTCCTCTCTGTCTTTCCTCCTCTCTGTATATCTGACTGTAATAAAAATAAATAAATCTTTAAAAGTAAGAAATCTGAGTATTCTTCCTGCATTTCCTGTTTTATTTTTATTTACTTGTTTATAGTTATCTGACTCTTGAATGAAAAGAGTTCATTCATCCACTCCATGTACAGAATGGCATCTGCTCTACATGCCAGGCACTCAGTGTTACTAAATGCACAAAAATGAAAACCTCAGGTATAGCCAGCTTTTATCTAGCCACCCTGTATCTGCATTTCAGAATGGTGGGCACTCACTAGTATTTCATACACATGCAAATGTTGGAAGACTAATTTAGTAAAATTCTCACCACCGAGACCAGAGCAGTAGCCAAGTGGCTCAGGTACTTGTCCTGTATGCACCAATATCCCATACGGGTGATGCTTCATGTCCTGGCTGCTCCACCTTTCACCTAGTTCCATGTTTGTGGCCTTGGAAAGCAATTGAAGATGCCCCAAAGCCTTGGGACCCCACATGTGTGTCGGGGACCCAAAACGGCTCCTGGCTCCAGATCACCTCAGCTCTGGCCAAATGATGACAGCAAATATCTAGGTGAATGGAGACTCTAAGGTCAACCATGTCAGCCAATGAACATTGAAAGAGTTCCCTCTTCCTTGAATTGGTGAGATGCACATCATTTCGGAACTATCAGAACCACCTGGACAGAAACCTGGTTTGGTATTGGGGGTCCAGTTCTCATCCTTAGGTACTGGGATGGTTGGATGGCTGGGTATAGCTTCTATGCACACCATTTACCCCTGATCCAAAACAGGAAGAAAAAAAATAGAAAACTTGGAAATAATCATACCAATTTCTCTTTAATGATCTAACACACACACACACAAACGCACAATCCATAGCTACCTAAAACAAGAAAAAATTATTAGATCGAACCTTCCCCCTGTCCCACCCATCACACGATTTTTGAGGTGGATGGAGACTAGGACTGCCTTCTCCCCAAAGATATCCACTCCTGGTGCATTCAACAGGGAGAAGCCTCTTGAGCACAGGCATGCCAAGGGTCAGCTCACTGGGTGGTTGCAGTGGCCGGAGACAGGGCTCCATGCATGGAATCTGACCAGGCCTGGGTCTTCCCAGCAGCCAATAGGCTGTTGCAAGGTCTCTGCACACAGACATTAAGGTCTCACTCTCCCAATCCCAACCTCCTTATGATGTTGGCAGTGGAGACAGAGAAGTTTTATTTGCAAAGTGCCCATGTGAGCAGGTGAAGCAGAAGGTAAAGGAAAGCACTTCCTGAGAAAAAACTCGGTCGTGCTGTGCCCTTTCAACACTGGAGACATCTAGTTAGTGAGTCTTGACTGTTGTACAAACCTTGGTCACTGAAACAGGATGTATAACTAAAAAAAAAAAAAAAAAGACCCACTCCTGTTTTCTTCCAATCCTCATGAATCTCATTCTTCCACCCTATTCCATACTCCTATGATGTAACCAGAATATGTTAGGATACTGCCAGAGACTGGGAATGTTTTAAAAGGGAAACTGCAAGATATTCAATCAATCTGTTGCAGGAGGCTCTCTGAGCAGTGTTCCTAGGGAGGACCTGAGCCAGGAGCTGATCAGAAACAACAGCAGAGAGTTCACAGCTAGGGGCTCACATGAGAATTCTGGGGGGAAGCAGGTAGGTGTGTACAAACTTCATTCTGACGTTGAAGTAAGGCATTGATTACATGCACATTTTGGAAAAAAAAAAAAGTTGCCACTCTTGCATTCAGTGCTCATCACTGTTGGTCTTGTTAGGGCCTTGACTCGAAACATTAAGTAGAAGTGGTCCAGGTTGTCACACATGAGATACATGTCAATAAGCTTAACATAAACTATCCATTTACCTCAACACCAATCATGGTATTCACTCTTAATTTTTTTTTCTTTATTGGAAAGGCAGAATTACAGTGAGAAAGACAGAAGTCAAAGTTATCTTCCTCCACTGGTTCATATTTCCAATGGCTGAGCTGCAGTAGCTGAGCTTCTGTGAAACCAAAAGTCAAGAGCAAAATCATGGTGGATTGACTAGGATCTGAGACAACTTACCTACTATGGAACAGTGCTGGTCCTGGTGTTCACTCTTACAGTTGAAAGACTTTATGCACAGACTGGTATCTAGTAGCTCATACAATGGCAAGACATTTACTGTGGGAAACCATGGTGCATGAGATTAATGTGACGCTGAGCAGTAGTGGTGGCATCTGACACATAAACTGCACCAGAAAGAGGAACTCCAGGAGTCTGATGTCAGACAATTATTTTGTCTCTGAGATATGCCTCCTAGAGTCTTGGGTGTCTTTTGACCAGCAGTCCCCGAGACTCCTGAAGGCAATGGCAATGGTGTTGTGTGGCTGCAGAACCACCAAAGACAAACTGGTGAGGGATGTCCATTTAATGGGAAGATCATATAAGCATTTATACAATGGAGGGGGAAGGCAGAAGGGCAAACTCAATAGTACTCATACTACTCCAACACTTCACTGTTATTTTAACTGGCCAGTAGGCAAGCCTATCACTCTGGACACTAAGCAAGTCACCAGTTACATTTTGTAATCAGGGTTGGTAGCTTAGTGTTTTAGGCCATGTGCTGGTAGACCAAGCTATGCTAGCACCTGGGCTGAAAGCTATGCCTTTGGGTATGATCATTACATGTGACTGGTAAACAAGACGAGGGTTGCACTTACCTTGTTAGAGTTGTTTATCAGAAAAATTCTAGCACAGCTTCTCAGGGACAGAGAGATTGGGATATAGCCTACTACTCTGGATGTATGCCCGGTGAACAGGCCAAGATGGAGTCTCTCTTAGCTGAGACCACTGCCAGGGCTTTGCCTTGGAAACAACATGTGCCATGTGCCTATGGCGTCCTGCATGGGATAAGCAGGCAGAGATCCAGGGGTGATCACACACAGTGATTCTTCAGGGAGAGACAGTGGCCAAAGAGGATCCACATTTGGCCAGATATCACAACAGAATCTTCCCTCTGGACAAGATTCATCCTTCAAATCTACATCTTTATCATTACAATTGCCACATGCATCAGTTGGTATCTGTGATTTCAACATAATTCTGTAACATGGAGTGGAATTTTGTGATTCTAACATAGCTCTATTAAATAAATATGTAAATGACAAAGATGGATTATTTTCTATTAAATATGTAACACTTCACCAATCTGCATGTCATCCTTGCACAGGGGCCATGCTAATCATCTCTGTATCATTCCAATTTTCATGCACATGCTGTTGAAGTGAGCACAAAAAGACAGTTTTTCAAACAAGTGTTACCAACTGAACATTTATTATTAACATTAAATGTAAAGCAGAATTCATCCACATTCCCCACCGCACAACAAAGGGACATCACATATAAATTGCGTCTTAATTGTTATAGCAACAACTTTCTTCTGAAATGACACTCCTCATGTTTACTGTTTAACACTTGCTGAGACTTTCAAAATATGTTTCCACATCCATGGCCATTTTACAATGTTTTATATTTGTACTCTTACTAATGGTCATTTCATTCACTTTGTAAGCTCTGACAGAGTATAACAGGTTTATGTTAGCTAGTCTGTTTAGATGCTTTCGTAGATCTGCTGTGTGTGAATCTGCTAACAATTCACTTCAGAAAAATGATTTTTCAGTCAATGCAGTGATATGTTACTAATTTCTGTGGATATGCTAATTATTGAAGCATGGATGCTTTCCACTGCACTCAAAATGTGTGTATAAATTTTAACACATGTGTAATACATTCATGCTTTTCCCATGTGAATTCTGATGTTGAACAAAATACGACAGGTTTCCACACTCACTACATTCATACGGATTTCCCCAGTGTGGACTCTCTGTTGTGCAATGAGGTATAACTTACAAGAAAAGCTTTTCCACGATCACTAGTTTCATTTGTTTTTTTCCCCTGTGTGCATTCTCTGATGCATGATTAGGTGTGACTTCTGAGTAGAAGTTTTTCCACACTCACTGCATTCAAAAGCTTTCTCCACTGTGTGGATCCTCTGATGTCTAATGAGGTTTGACTTACGAGAAAAGCCTTTTCCACACTCCCTACATTCATAAGGTTTCTACCCTGTATGGATCCTCTGATGTCTAATGAGGTTTGACTTACGAGAAAAGCCTTTTCCACACTCACTGCATTCAAAAGGTTTTTCTCCTGTGTGCATTTTCTGATGTGCTATGATGTTTGACTTATGAGAAAAGCCTTTTCCACACTCACTGCATTCATAAGGTTTCTCCCCTGTATGGATCCTCTGATGTGCAATGAGATTTGACTTACAAGAAAAGCCTTTTCCACACTCACTGCATTCAAAAGGTTTCTCCGCTGTGTGGATTCTCTGATGTCTAATGAGGTTTGATTTACGAGAAAAGCCTTTTCCACACTCACTGCATTCAAAAGGTTTCTCCGCTGTGTGGATCCTCTGATGTCTAATGAGGTTTGACTTACAAGAAAAGCCTTTTCCACACTCACTGCATTCAAAATATTTCTCCCCTGCATGGATCCTCTGATGGGCAATGAAGTGTGGCTTACAAGAAAAGCCTTTTCCACACGCCCTACGTTCATAATGCTTTTTCCTTGTGTGCATACTCTGATGAATCATTAGGTTTGATTTATAAAAAAATGCTTTTCCACACTCACTACATTGATAACGTTTTTTCCTCATGCTGGTTCTCTGAAGCTCACACGGAAAAATTATCTTCTCCCCGCTGAAACCTTTCTCTTTCCCCTTGTGTTCACTGGAATGCTGACATATGTGGATCTTGTCAAGCTGACTGAGATTTTCCCCACTCTCGACGTTGTTCTCAGGGACATTAGAGGATTGAATTTTCTCAAATGTCATTTCAACAGGTTTCCTGCGGGAAAAGGGAAATTTGAAATAATAAACTATGGTGTCATTTCCTCTCTCCTTTCAAGACAACAGATCTCTGAGCCCCTCCTGGGAGTTGCTTTCCCCCACCCCTCTTCCAAGTTCAGCTGGTCATTTAACAAGTAAAAGTTTTTTCTACAACTGGTTTCCATTTTCTGTTTCAATACTAAGCTCAGTTAAGGACCACTGAGCTTTCCTGGTAACATTTTGTATAGTGCACAATATGGAACTTGAAAAAGAGTGTTGGCTCTTATACAAGAGCTATGTGGCTGGACTTAGCAAAGAGAAGACTCCACAAGGTTTGTACTGAACCTGTGGAAATGACCCTTGGCACCCGATCCCTCTGCAGAAGCATGAACATGTCCACCCACCACCTAACACCAAGCCACTGCCTAACTCTGATTAAACCTCCAGATGGATTATACTTTTAGGGGGTGATGGGCAGAGATATTAAGTACAACCATCTAAGACTCAAGAGATTCTAAGCACCAACTACCTATTTTCACTTTTCCTATCACGTCAATTTTCATTTTGGAAGCAAACAGGAAAACTCATGTTGAAGTAATGACAGTCAATGCAAAAGGCCAATTTTCTGCATGACTTGAAATTCCTTAAGTAGATCCTGAATCCCAACGACCTGGCATTGCTTGTGTCCGTGCAGTAGGTGTGGATGGCACGAAGGTGTGAAGAGAACAGCTCCCCTGCTTGGCAGGGCCCGGGGGAGTTTCCAGCTGTTTGGCAGGGCCTGGTGGATTTCTCTCTGACCACCTTGACACTGCTTCACCCCTGTTTGCATGGAAATTCAAGCACCCCACTAAGAATTCTGTATTTTTTTGAGGCATTGTTGTTTGCCCCTGTGAGACAGTTTTTGCAGGTTGTTGCACCGATGTGAGCTTAAGAGTTAATGTCACTGATAATGTCTTGGTGAGTGGGCCTTTGACAATTAACATGCAGGAGCACAACTAAGCCCATGTCACTTTGGGCCAACTTATTGTGTGCTAACTATTGCCTCAGAGCCTGGCCCAGTCATACAGCACACCCTCTGGGAAGGGGCTTGATATATATGTCTTAAATACTAATGCAAGTGATGGGAGTGAGAGCTGAAACTGCTATGGCAATAAATATAGCCATTGTTATCTCAAAGGCTAGCCTGCCTTTTCAATTTTTTTGGAGCCTGGAAAATGTAATTATTTTAGCTGCTTTTATGATTTTTAGCTAGAGGAATTAAGGATGCTTTTATTAAAGAAAAATGTTTTGGGCCCGGCACGGTGGCGCAAGTGGTTAAAGGTCCTCGCCTTGCACGCCCGGGATCCCATATGGGCGCCGGTTCTAATCCCGGCAGCCCCGCTTCCCTTCCAGCTCCCTGCCTGTGGCCTGGGAAAGCAGTCGAGGACGGCCCAAAGCTTTGGGAACCTGCACCCGCGTGGGAGACCCGGAAGAGGCTCCTGGCTTTGGATCGGCATAGTATCGGCCCATTGCGCTCACTTGGGGAGTGAATCATCGGACGGAAGATCTTCCCCTCTGTCTCTCCTCTCTGTATATCCGCCTTTCGAATGAAAAAATAATAAAAATAAAAAATCTTTTAAAAAATGTTTTTGATTATTGCTTTATTGTTTATGGGGTTGTAGGAGTCTATAACTATAGGGGGATTTAACATTTGAAGTTTCTGTTTTAGATTTTAGGTTTTTTCTCTTGTAACCTATTTTCCCATTAAGTGATGGGAAAAACGGTAGAAGCAGAAATGTTGTGGGAAAGTACTACTAATTAGCAGGTAATCGCATGTGCCTTGGCCTTGGAGTCCTGATTGTTCCTCCATGACTGCTGTTGAAGAATAAACAATAGCTTGCTTGGAAGAATATGAACACAATATTTTGCAAAATTATCTTTAGGAGCACCTGCTTAGCCTTGAAGTGCAGATGGAGTGACCAAATATCTGTACATGCCCCCTTAACATTGAAAAGAAAAAAAAATAGAATAGTTGCTTGTGTAGAAGCTTGAGAAGGGTATTGAGTTAATAAGGACAGCTTTTTCTTGAGCATTGATAAGACACACCAAGTGTCTGTGTCTGTGTCTTTCTTTAAAGCCGACTCCACGCACCCTTCCCGAGCTCTGAACCCGGCTGGTGCTGGACTCCAGCATGGCATGGGACCAAAGTTCTGGGCTACTTTTCCATGCTTCAGGTTGGTTTATCCTCATTGCAGCAGTAATGAGAGTCCTGGCACCACCAAATATTCACTTTGGATTTAATTTTTCAATTTAGGATTTATTTATATTTACTGGAAATTCAGATATACAGAGAGGGGATGAGAGACACAAAGGAATATTTTCTATGTGATGATTCACTTTCCAAAAATCCACAACTGCCAGAGCTGAACTGAGTCAAAGCCAGGAGCCAGGAGCCAGGAGCTTCTTTGTTTCCCATGCATGTGTAGGGTCAGAAAGATGTGAGTTGTCCTCAACAGCTCTTCCACGCCACAAGCAGAGAGCTATATCTTAAGTGGGGCTGCCAGCGCACAAACCAGTGTCCATATATGATCCTAGTGCATGCAAGGCAAGGGCCATCAACTAGGCTACCATGCCATGCCTTCTGGTTTAATCTCTAGAAATGACTTATCTGGGCCTTTGGATGACCCCCTCTACACTTCATACATGAGTTGAGAAAGGGAAAGTTTCATCAACTTTGTCACTCATGTGGCTTCCTACCTCTGAGTGCTATACAGCCAAAGAAGCAGGCGCTCTGTAGTAGTAATAGAAGCTATTTCCTTGCTGGTTGAGAGACAACCAATGGGAAGTGTCTTACCCACAGGCTCCTGTCCAGACAAGGAATGCTCAGGGGACATTTAAAAATCTGAGACCCTTCTGAAAAATTTTGCTGTCTCCATTCAAAACACACACCATCTCCTGGCTCTCTCCCAAGAAATGCTATTTGATTCCCTTTGCTTTCTACACACACTTGGTCATTTTGCAAATAAAACTTCTGTCTACAAATAAAAAAGGAAAAAAAGTAGAAAGCATCAAATCTTATTTCTCAAGTCTCATTTTTGTACAATTTCCCTTTCATATTGTGTTTCAATTATGCCCAGAGCTAATACTAAGCATCTTTGTGGAAATGCAGCTCTTTTTGGTTACCATAGAATTTTTGTGATTAAAAATTACCTGAAGATTATTTCTTGACCTTTCTGATTAGCTCCAAGTAGCTCATTCTTTCCGTGGAGATCTGAAATGAGGAAAAAGGTAAACATACCTATGAATCACACCTAAATGTTTCTTTTCAAATGCCCAAGTGAAGGCAATGCCATTTGTTGCCATTCTAGGTCCAGCACATTTTTGTATTAGTAAAATGTGAATATTTATGCGCATTAATAGTTATTACATCTTATCCTATTAATGCCTTAACATAATGCCCATTTTTTTAAATAAAAAATTTTAATTACATGAGATTGCTATTTAAGTTAAATTACATGTAACAGAAAACGGTCTAAAAATTCAAAATAAGGTCGGGGGTATCTTACATCCCATCTCAACACTAGTTTGTCTTTTCCTGGCTACTCTGCTACAGATGCAACTTCCTGAAAATGTATCTTGGGAGGTGGCAGATGTGACTCAAGCATTTGGGATCATGAAAAAACCCATATATGGTCCCAGATTGATAGTGACAGGCTGGCAAATTGTTAGAATAAACTTACACATGGAGACTATAGAATGCCTGTGTCTCACCAGCTGTCCTTGTGGAAGAAAGTTAAATTAAAAATCAAATATCATTCCAGTCAACATTTACTGAGCTGTGTATTAAGTTCCCTGCTCATTATGTGCTGACCTACCTGGAAGTCTCTGCTTGACAGATTTCTCCACTGTCCATGGTGCTGATTCTTGCTCCAACTTGAAGATCACATCAGGCTTTGTCATGGAGTACCCTGTTAATGGAGAATGATGTAGATTTTCTGAAATCACCACTAGTCCTACCAACTACTAAACTTTGTAAACTTCTTTCATTAGCAAACTATGCAGAAGTACTCTGCTTAGGCATGGCAGAACTTCACTCACCCAAGGACAGCAGATTGTTATAGGTCTCAAGTATCACCTCCCTGTACAGGGTCCGCTGTGTATTGTCCATTGTCTGCCATTCTTCCTGGGTAAAGTCCACAGCCACATCTTCAAAGGACACCCACACCTGTCACAACACATGTCTCCTCAGTTCTAGATCACTAAATAGAAACACTGACAGTGCATTCTCTGTATATTTAATTTGCAACTTCTATGTCTGCAATTTAATTTACAATGTATACAGCATTAAGAGTAACAGTTAAATGAAAAATATCTTGTGCTGTATTACTTTGCAATTCCAATATTACAACAGAATATTCCTTATTCTCTTGAAGGTTGTGTTCTCTAAAGAGATTCTCATTCTAATGAACTGCTAAAGGCATTGCTAGAGGATCTCTTCAAGTGGAAGACATCACTCACAGTTTGTCCCTGTTATTGCCACTCTGCTTTTCAACTACATAAACATAAATAATCATGTTCACATTGAGCCAAAATATTAACTCAGCACCTATAACACTAAGCTGCTTTTATTTCTTCTGTGTGTTCAATTTGCATCTTCTAGGAATACAGCTTAATTTGCAATCTATATGGCAGCACGGGGTAAAAACCAAATAAAAATTTGGGCCTGTATTGTGTTTGCAATTCTGAAGCTACCATTCCAGCTACTATTCTGTATCAGACTGTTTTCTATGATAACCATAAAATGAGTTAAAATTGTGCAATCCTTAGATACACAGCTAAATTTCATGCTAGATTAGATAATTAAGATAAATGCTTAATTATCTAAGCATTACACAAGAGAATGAGAAAAGTTGTGAACAGCTTATTAATGATTTCCTCATACATACTGAGAAACTTAAAATATTATAAAACAATAAGATTCAATTTTCTTATTTCAAAGTGAAGTAATGAAATACTGAAATTATTAAACTGTACTTGCATGAGGAAACATTTCCTATCGCTTATACTAGAATCAAATATATATATGACAATATATATCAATAATACACATCATATATGTACATACTCAAAAGTTTAAAAAATCTGGAATACATATAGATGTAAATCCAGTGTATATATATAAACCTATATATATGTGTATATATTCTTTTTTTCACTTTCGAGTGTACACATATTAAAATTCTTTCTACCTTGTTTTTGCATTACTTTTTCTGGAATCACATAATTAAATTGAATTTTTAATTGCTGCATAGTAAACTGCAGCTTAGGAGAGACACAAATGATTGTCTCATGTCTCATTCAGAACGATCTTCTTCTGACAATTAGTTGGTGTCAGCCAGTCACAGCCTGCCAGCTGAAGGGAAAACGCACATATAAGACACATGCCATGCTGTAACAAACCTAGTCCTTCTGTTTTTTATTTTTAATGTTTTGGAAGTCCCTTAGCATTAACCACTTATTTGGGTTTTCTTTTGCCCCAATTATTTATTTACTAATTTTAACATAAAAACAGAGCTAATGTAACTGATATGCATAATTTTCACAGTATGATACTTTCTTAGAATCTTCCCTTTTTGCCCATTACCCTTAAGCATTTGAAATAACATGTATGAAATTCATATTGTACTCAAAATGTTAATTTTTCAGTAAATCATTAAAAGGAAAGTCAAATGATTAAATAGGTAAGCGCTATAAATACACTGAAATGTGAGCCTGGCAGTGTGGCCTAGTGGTTAAAGTCCTCGCCTTGAACGCACAGGGATGCCATATGAGCGCTGGTTCTAATCCTGGTGGCCTCTCTTCCCATTCAGCTCCCTGCTTGTGGCCTGGGAAAGCAGTCGAGGACCCTGCACCAGTGTGGGAGACCCGGAAGTAGTTCCTGGCTCCTGGCTTCAGATTGGGGTGCGAATTATTGGAGGGAAGATCTTCCTATCTGTCTCTCCTCCTCTCTGCATATCTGACTTTCCAATAAATAAAATAAATCTTTAAAAAAATACATATTGAAATGAAGAGATACGTTTCAATGATACAATCTACACAGATCATTGAAACTACAGTAGAATATGATCATTCGATATGTGACAATAATATAAAGCAAAAGTGACAAATCATGTTTGCAGCAATACTGATATATACAATTTCCCCCCCTTTTTATTGTTGCTTCTGATGTTTTTCTGCTACTCCACATTTCAGAATATCATATTTGTACATCTTTATTTAGGATATTTCACTCAGCATCTTTCATTCTACCTAACCTCATTTTGACATAATACACAGAATTTTGTTTCCACAGCTGAAAAACAGCCTGTTGTATACATATAGTATATTTTCCTTATTCAATTATCCAATGATGGACACCTCAATTCATTCCATATCTTGTGTATTATGAATAGCGCTGCTATAAAAATGATGGTATCTCTTTTACACAATGTGTTCATAACTTTCAGAAAATACAACTAGTAGAGAGATTGCACACATTTTACATTTACTATTTTTACATTTCATTTAAACTTTTTAATTTTATTTAATCTTTTTTTAAAGATTTATTTTATTATTGCAAAGTCAGATATACAGAGACAAAGAGTGACAGAGGATGGTGTTCCATCGGATGATTCACTGCCCAAGTGGTTTCAGCAGCTGGTGCTGTGCCAACCCAGCGACAGGAGTCAGGAGGTCTTAAGGGTCACCCATGCACGTGCAGAGTCCCAAGGTTGTGCTCCATCCTCCACTGCTTTCCCAGGCCACAGCAGATAGCTGGATGGGAAGCACGGATGCTGGGATTAGAACCAGCACCCATATGGGATCTCAGCATGTTCAAGGGGAGGAACTTAGCTGCTAGGCCACTGTGCTGGGCCCAGCAATCTTATTTCTACACATTTAAGAAATGTTATACTATTTTTCACATGCTGACTTATTTATAACTCCATCAACATTGTATAAAAGCTCCCATTTTTTACTAATAGCCATTCTGACAGGGTTGAGGTATGTCATTATGGTTTTGATTTACATTTTCCAAATGGCTACATTTTGAGAACTACCTACTGAGGTCCTTTCATCATTTCTTTACTGAGCAGAGGATGTTTATGTTGTTAGAGTCATATGCAGCTTGAAAGATAAAAGTTACCACTTAGAACTACACATGGAACTTCCTGCGTCATGATATTTGACAAATTATTAAGAGTCATATAGAGGGCCTAGCGCAGTGGCGTAGCAGCTAAAGTCCTGTCTTGAACATGCTGCGATCCCATATGGGCAAGGGTTCTAATCCTGGCAGCTCCACTTCCCTTCCAGCTCTTTTCCTGTGGCCTGGGAAAGCAGTCCAGGACGGTCCAAAGGTTTGGGACCCTGCACCCATGTTGGAGACCCAGAGGTAGTTCCTGGCTCCTGCCTTCAGATCAGCACGTCACCAGCCTTTGCAGTCACTTGGGGAATGAATCATAGGATGGAAGATTTTCTTCACTGTCTCTCCTCCTCTCTATATATATGATTTTGTAAAAAAAAAAAAATAAAAATGAAAATAAATTTTTAAAAAAAGTGATATGGAAACCCTAATAATCAAAAAAGCTCGTACTACAAGTACAATCTCTCTAGAAAAAAAAAACTAATATTTTCTCTTGAAACATGGCTTCCATTTAGATTTGGCATGTTTGTTTCCCTATTTTTGAAAGATTTATTAATTTGAAAACTGCAGATGGAGAAATTAGAAAGGAGGCCTGGCACAGAAGGCTAGGGGTGAAAGCCCTCACCTTGCATGCACCAAATGCCATATAGGTGCCAGTGTGTGTTCTGCTAATCTGCTTCGTATCCAGAAGCCATTTTTCTTGCAGGTAAATGAGGGGGCTAACATCTAGTGGTTTTGAAGGTAGAACTGAGGAAATTTCTGGGTCAGGCAGATACACATGCCCACATGGGAAATGTGAGCTGGGATGGGTAACATGGAATACCACTATCCACCAGTGCACACTTAAGGTAGAACTGGGGGCCTGTCTGGCAGGGAAAGATTACACTACTGCCAATTAGTTTCACAGCAAGGGCAGATAATCTGAGACTGGGCCATGATACCGAGAGGCATGCATTAGAACTAGGTCTTTGGGGCAGATCCTGTGGGGACCATGTGGGCTCAACCTGTGGAAATGTAATTTCTGCAGGCTTGCTCAAGAGCTGTGAGTTGTAAAGAGCTGAGCTACACAGGACCATGGAACCCTCTGACACTCATGAATACTGGGATTGGGAACAGAACACACTGGTCCAGGCTGCAACAAAGAGCAGTCTGCTGCTCAAAACAACAAGCAAAGGAATCATGGCAGGGGCAGACTTAGTATGCATTATAGGGTATCACTTTGATTGGGATGCAGTTCCCAACTGGTGTACATGAGAGCTGAATGTGGGATGGGCACGCGTGGGCTCCACCACAGCATCCACTTGTTTTGCATATGAGATGGGACTGGAGACAAAACTTATCCAGGAACTGCAGCCATCAGTGTATGCATAGGCTGATGTAGGTTACATACTGAGTTGGACCTTGGAAGGCAAGTAAACAAAACTGTCTATGATTTCTTCAGGGATCCCCATCACTGTACCAATGGATGCAGAACTCCAAAAATGTGGACAAATGTGGAATTTGTGCATTGACATTGCATTGGAGTTCATATGTCAGAACTGGGCCTCCTCATTTGCCGAATGAACATGCTCAGATGCACATAGGGGATATGGCAGTCTGTTGGAGCCTGCAGATGAAGGAGGGTAGAAAAGATTGAACAACTAACCCAAGCAAGTGTTGACACTAAAGATCTGGCTGAACAGAAACTCTAGTTGGAATGTCAACCAATGGACCCTGGAAGGATTTCTTATGGAAACCACTTGAACAGAACCCTCAGAGCAACCATCATCAGAGAAATAGAAAAGCCAAAATTCTTCGCTTTTCACAGCCAACACTTGAACAACACACCAAAAATGTCAAGTAGCATCCTAAACTCTGATCTCCAAGTATCAGAAAAAATAAGAAGCCAAGCCTAGGAGTATAAAAAGGAAATTCAAAATAAAGATTAATGAAGAAATGAAAACAACTATATTCAACAATATGAAGAGAAAGAGAAATATTCATTGTCCTTAAAAGGAAAACAAAATCAATAAACCCTCTTACTGGATTAATTAAAAAGCAGGCTCAAATATATAACATCAAAAAGAAGAGGGACATATTAAAATTGGTATCACAGTAGTAGAGTGGACCTGGGTTGTTGGGGCAAAGTGGGTTCTGCCACTATTGTGAGATGAACTCCCCAATTAGATGCCACCTTAAGTCCTGTATACTGCATTTTTTCTTTTTTTTTTTTATAAATATTTCTTTAGTTTTATTGGAAAGCAAAATATAAATATATATACATACTATATGTTATACACATATATGTGTATAAATACGTATATATACATAATATATATGTATTATACATAAACACACAGGATAATTTTCCATCTGCTGATACACTCCCCAAGTGGCCACAATGACCAGAGCTGAGAAGATTTAAAGCCAGGAGCCCAGAGCTTCTTCCAGCTCTCCTACACAGGTGCAGCGTCCCATGTGTTTGGGCCATCTGCCACTGCTCTCACTTGCCACAGTCAGGGAGCTGGATGAGAAGTGCAGCTGCCGGGCTTAGAACCCGCACCCATATGAAATCCCAACATGTGCAAAGCAAGGACTTTACCCACTAGGTTATTGTTCCAGGCCCGGGTGCTTTATTTCTGATCCAGCTCCCTTCTACTAGTGCATGTGCAATGCAGAGGATGTCCCAAGTGCTTGATTCCCTGTACTGATGGGGAGAACTGAGAAGAAGCTTCAATCTGGTCCTGCTTTAAGCATTGTGGTCACATGAAGAGAGACAAAACAGAAGGAAGATCTCTCTAACTCTCCCTCTTTCTCTATAGTTCTGCCTTACATATCAATAAAATAATTTTATAAAGATTTTTCATTTATGGTTTGTTGCAAAGTCAGATACACAGAGAGGAGAAGAGTCAGTGAGGAAGATCTTTCATCTGATGATTCATTCCCCAAATGACAGCAATGGCCAGACCCATGCTGATCCGGAGCCAGGAACCAGCAGATTCTTGCAAGTCTCCCATGCAGATGCTGGACCCTCAATTGGCATGCACATACAAGAATCAGGTCCTCATCACATCATATGCAGTTTCTTTGGGAACCGCCCCAACTGAATCACTGGATTCAGAACTCCAACCATGGAGAGAACTGCAGGTTCCATGGACTGACCATGGAGGGCATTTGTAAGAGCCAGGCCTCATCAGTGGCTTTGAGGGAGCAGTGAACAGCATATTCAGGTGCACATGGAGGATATGGCAACACAGTGGAGCATACAGAGGACACTGGGTACCATCACAGAGCACAAAGAACAGAACAGACTGATCAACTCCCCAGACAAACACACAGTCTAAAATGAACTATATCAACCAGTGGATTCTGGACAGATTTCATTGTGCTTGGAATGGCGAGATTGGCAGTAATTCAGAACTGTTGAACTATCAAAAGCTCATGAGCAGGACCCTCAGAGTATGCCCCACATCAGGGATTATGGGATGGTTGGCAGGCTGGGTGTGGCTTCTCCCTTTATCTCCTTCCTTCTCCCAGATACAGGAAGGAAAAAAAGACAATGTGGAAATGGTGATCTCACC
The DNA here is from genome assembly GCF_017591425.1 of Ochotona curzoniae. Classification (NCBI taxonomy): domain Eukaryota; kingdom Metazoa; phylum Chordata; class Mammalia; order Lagomorpha; family Ochotonidae; genus Ochotona; species Ochotona curzoniae. The sequence continues at coordinate 15,157 of NW_024465105.1, read as the reverse complement.
TTAATTCCTGTAGCCTTGACCTTTATCACCCTAACCAACTATGCAATAATCACTAAAAATAAAAACAATTAAAAAAGAAAATAAACAGTTCCCAATCTACACAGTGTAAAATATAATGGTTAAAAAACTCTTTAGAAATTCGATTTACTTACTTAAAAGTGAGAATTACAAAGCAACAGTCAAAGCCAGCCACAAAGATCTTCCCGAGACTTGCTTACTCCCCATGTTTCCACAAGAGACAGCAAAGTCCAGGCCAAAACCAGAAGCCTGAACTCCATTTTGATCCTCCACAGGGTGCAGGTGTCCAAGGAACTGGGACATTTTCTGCTATCTCCCAAGCACATTAGCAGGGAAGTAGACCAGAAGGTGAACATCAGGGACTTAACTGGTCCTTACATGGAATTCTGGCATTGCATGCAGCAGTGTAGCATGTTATCTCAAAACATGCCACAAAGACTTTTTAATTGATCTGGCAATCAAAAGTCAGGTGGCTTTTCCCACTGAACCTTCTACTTATCCCCTACCTGATATACAATGATGTTCTCTGGAGACTTTTGAATAATGTAAAAACCACTGCTGGAAAACTAACCTTGAACCTAGAAGGAAAGATACTGCACTGCTTTTACAATGTCACTATTCACTTGACAGGAAGAATGACAGAAAAACAGATGTTTTGTGCAATTTTTTTTCTGAACATCTTAACTAGCTGTGGCTGTGTCAGACTGACTCCAGATCTCCCTCTTGTATCTCACACGTGGGTGGGACATCTGTAAGTACTTTTACCACTACCACATGCTTGTTAGTAGCAGGCTGGATTGAATTTGGTTCAATGTAATTGCATGCATTCATCCTACCATACTGACACATCCTTACACTTTTTTTTTTTCCATTTGGATACTGCTGTCAACTTACTGTTGATATATCTCAGACAGCGTAAAGCGCAGTTGTCTAGCGGCTAAAGACCTCACCTTGAACATACCAGGATTCCATATGTGTGCCAGTTCTTATCCAGGAAGCTCCACTTCCCATCCAGCTGTCTGCATATGGCCCAAAGCTTTGGAACCCTGCACCCATGTGGGAGACCCAGAAGAGTATTTGGGCTCCTGGCTTTGGATCGGAAAAGCACAAGCCACTGCGGTTATTTGGGGAGTGAGTTAAGCTTTGGATGGAAGATCTTCTTCTCTCTCTCTCTCTTCCACTTTGTATATATGACTTTGCAACAAAATGCATAAATGTTTTTTAGAAAATCTAAATAAATCATTAAATATACATATTAAAGAGAAAACCTGGAGAGGATTCAATCAGCTCTGACATTTCTAATCTTTAGTTATGAAAATGTTACCTTCTTTCTCTCACATTTCTTTTCATTGTAGTTTAAAAACCATCATAATGCTCCTAGGACACAATGTAAAGCAAGCTGAGAAGTAAACAAACAACTTACTGAAGATGTGTTGGTGTTCTCCAGTGAGGGAAGCATGTAGCAGACTGCAGGGATACACCTGCAAGAGAAGGTGCAGACAGGGAGTTATGCATTGGTCTGGATTGTTCCTAGCCTCTTCAGTGCTTCCTACTGTGCTAAGCAACGTCAACTTGGAGGCAGACACAGTGGCTGAAAAATAAAAACCATCAGCTTTCCTGGGCAAGAATAGTGCCTTACAAGTGCCAAGAAGGCATCCTTGAAACGGTATCAATAATTCCAATAATTAGCAGTGATTAAGCTCCAATAGTATTTAGGTCAATTACTATTTATTTAAAAATAATTTACTGGGACTGGCACTGTAGCCTAGTGACTAAATTGCTAACCTTGCACATACAGAGATCCCATATGGATTCTGGTTTATATCCTAGCTGCTATATTTCCCATCAAGCATGCTGCTTGTGGCCTGTGAAAGCAGTTGAGGACAGAACAATACCTTGTGAGCCTGCGCCCATATGGGAAGAAGCTCACAAGAAGCTCCTGGCTCCTGGCTACCACTTTGGCTCAGCTCCGGCCACTGTGGTGACCTGGGGAGTGAGGCAGCAGATTGAAAATCTTTCTATCTCTGCTACTGTAAATCTGAGTTTCCAATGAAAAGTTTATATTTTTTTTAAGATTTATTTTTATGATTTTTTTTTTTTATCGGAAAGGCAGATATACAGAGAGGAGAGACAGAGAGGAAGATCTTCCGTCCCATGACTCGCTCCCTAACCCAAGTGAGCACAACGGCCAATGCTATTCTGATCCGAAGCCAGGAGCTTCTTCCAGGTTTCCCACGTGGGTGCAGGGTCCCAATTCTTTGGGCTGTCCTCGACTGCCTTCCCGGGCCACAGGCAGGGAGCTGGATGGGAAGTGGGGCAAAACACTTATTTTTTTTTAACAACTATTATTCAAATTACAAAACACCACAGAAAAACTATATTGTCACTAAAATGTATGCTTCAGAAAAGTAACTGGATGATATTAGGCACATCAACATTTCTACGAAGTAGTTTTGTCTATGGCTATATGTGAAAATTGAATATAGTGCTTAATCTATAAAGTTTTCTAGTAATTGCTACGAATGAAAGTTCCTCAGTCTTCAATGACGTTTCCTAGTTCCTAAACCCTCTACAACACTTGAATTTGCCATTTCATCTGCCTTAGACCATAGGACATCCACAAATATGAAAGCAATATAGTTTGAAAAGTGTTTTTACTTTATCTCATTAAATACATTATGGCAACAGCAAGAGATAATCATCAGTCATGGTATAGGAAGCTGGGCTGCTGTTTGGGATAGATCATATCTGATACCCAAATGCCTTATTTATGCTTAGGGGCTATGTAACACTTCCAACGCAGAATCCTGCTACTGTGCCTGGAACAGAGTGGGTGGATTCCAAGGACCCCCTGGGAATCCTTGATGGATTTCTGTTGCTGGACTAAGCATGGCAGGACCCTGACATTTTGGGAGTGAATCAACCCACTGATGGAACATCTCTCTGCCGGAGTCCAGCTCCAGCTGAGTTTGTAGGTCGGGAAGGGTGCATGGAGTTGGCCTTAAAGAAAGACACAGACACAGACACTTGATGCATTCTCTCCACAGCTCCAGAAAAAGCTGTCCTTCTTATTTACTGAAACACTTCACAAGCTTCTACACAAGCAACTAAATGTTCTATTTTTTTACTTCAAGACTAGGGGGGCATGTACAGGCATTTGGTCACTCCATCTGCACTTCAAGGCTAAGCAGGTGCTCCTAAAGGTAATTCTGCAAAATACTGTATTCATATTCTTCAAAGCAAGCCATTATTTATTCTTCAACAGCAGCCATGGAGAACCAATCAGGACTCCAAGGCCACGGCACATGCTAATCTGCATTACGTTCCCACCACATTTTTACTTCTACAACTTACCCATTGTTTATTGGGAAAATAGGTTACAAGAAAAAAAAAAAAACCTAAAATCTAAAACAGAAACTTCAAATGTTAAATCTCCCTGTAACTATAGACTCCTACAACCCCAGAAACAATAAAGCAATAATCAAAAGCATTTTTCTTTAATAAAAGCATCCTTAATTCCTCTAGCTAAAAATCATAAAAGCAGCTAAAACAATTACATTTTCTATTCTCCAAAAAAATTGAAAAGGCAGGCTAGCCTTTGAGATAATAATAACTATATCTACTGCCATAGCAGTTTCAGCTCTCACTCCCATCACTCGCGTTAGTATTTAAGACATATATATCAAGCCCCTTCCCAGAGGGTGTGTTGTATGTGTGGGCGCGATTTCAGAGCAATGGGTAGGCACACATTAAGGTGTCCAGAAATGGCATGGGCTTCATTGTACTCCTGTGCGCAGTTAAGGGCCCACTCATCAAGACATTATCAATAACATTAACTCTTAAGCTCATATTTGTGGTAAAAGCCATCCCACAGGGGCAAACAATGCCTCAATAGATTACAGAATTCTTAGTGGGGTGCTTGAGTGTCCATGCAAACAGGGGTGAAGCAGTGTCAAGGTGGTCAGAGAAAAATCCGCCAGGCCCTGACAAACAGCTGGAAACTGCCCCGGGCCTTGCCACACAGGGGAGCTGTTCTCTTCACACCTTCATGCCATCCACACCTACTGCACGGACCCCAGCATCTCTCTCCTCTCTGCAATTTACCTTTAAAACATAGATAGTATTTATGAAAATGATTACAAAGAAACATACTGTATCTAGAACAATATATTTTAGGTTGATTTGTGGATATATCTTGGTGAGTAAAAAAGAATTACATTTCAGATTCAATTGAGAGGACTTCACAATGACACTTCTACAACTGACATTTTCATACATATTTGGCCATTCTACTTCTTTTCCCCCTCTATTTTATTTTTAATTTTATCATACAATTCCCTGGGCTTATGGATTTTCTTTATCTCATGGCACTGCAATATTCTACGCCATATGACCAGCAATGATCTAACAAACTACACCACAACACAAGCACCAAAGGTTAGTCTTCTTGACTCATTACTACTAAAAATGTTCTCATGTATCTTAGGTGTCTGATCATATTTTTTAATATCATCCGCCCAATGATTCACTCCCCAAGTCACTGCAATGGCCAGTATAAACTGATACGAATCCAGGAGCCAGGAACTTCTTCCAGGTTTCACACATAGGCGAAGGGTGCCAAGGCTTCGGGCTGTCCTCGACTGCCTTCCCGGGCCACAGGCAGGGAGCTGGATGGGAAGTGGGGCTGCCGGGATTAGTACTGATTGGTGCATATGGGATTCTGGCCTGTTCAATGTGAGGACTTTAGCTTCTCGGCCAGCATGCCGGGCCCTGATTGTAGCTTTTTAAAGAAAAATTAATTAATTAATTAATTAATTATTTCATTCATTTATAACCCATTCTTCAAAAGACAAGCACATTATTGTTCCCTTTACCCTGAAACTCTGGACCTGAAACAATCACTGTAATCCATGTCACTGATGTGTGACCTTCCCTTATGGTTATATTCATGTTCAAATGCAAAATACTCTATGGAAGAAAATCACATTTAATGTGGATTGGAGTTTGAAATAGTTACATACACTTGAAAATTTTAAAATGATTTATTTCACAATTTTACAATGTTAAAAATCACCACATAAGAACTGAACTGAATATTTACAAACTAAACTCATTGTATTTCAACTATGACCATCACCACCATCAACTTTCAGTTATTTTTACCTTCTAACAATGTTGAAGTTGACAATAGTAGTAAAGTTTCTGCTTGGGACCAACACAACCCAAAGTGCCTGGTTTGAATGCAAGCACCATGCCTGATTCCATTACAGCTGCCTGCACAAGTCTACCCCAAGTCTACCCTGGAGCATTACTGAAATGTAAAGTTCAAGTAGACATTTCAGTTATGTTGAATACTTAGATTTCACACATAGCTTCCAACTAGTAACATTTATTTTTTTATTTATTTGAAATGCAAAAAGAGCATGCTACTCACACTTACAAGAGCCAAGCTGAGTTAAGCCAAAATTAGAAAGAAGGGATTCATTTTTTGGTTACAGATTTATTATTTATTATTATTATTATTATTATTATTAATTATTATTATTATTATTATTTGGAAGGTCAGGTTTACAGATGAGTCAAGACAATCCTAGAAATGAGGAATTCTATCCATGCTCCCATACGGATAGTTAGAAACCCACTTTGGTGGGATTATTTTTGCTGTCTATCCCGCAAGTTGCTAATTAAAAGTAGCCAAATCCTGAGCTAGCAATCTTGAAGGATAACATGGGTATCCATACCATTGATTAACTTGCTGTGCTGCCATACATGCTTCATTAGTTCCCAGTTTTAACATAATCTCATATGGTACAAGAACCTGTGTACGAAACCAGCTTCTGAGAGTACTCTCTCTCCATGCTCTCTGTCCTGGCTTCTAAAAGCAAAAACACACAACAAGATGGCACCAGCATCCTGTCGCTAAGCACCCACCATCAGTGCTGTCATCCCATACAGGTGCAGCTTCAGCTTGGGCTGCTCCGCTTACAATCCAGCTCCCTGCTAATGGCTAGGAAAGAAGTCAGGATGGTCCAAGTCCTTGAGCACCTGTGCTTATGTGGGAGGGCTAGGATAAAGCCCCTGCTCTTAACTAGCACCAGCTAACTTCAGCTGGTGAGGACAGTTAGGGAGGGATGGAAGATCCCTCTCTGTCTCTGCTTCTTTCTCTGTAATGCTGCCTTTCAAATAAAAATGCATTTAAAATATATATATATATATATTTACCTAACAAAAAAAGAAAGAAAGAAAGAAAGAAGGAAAAAAGAAAAGAAAAGAAAAGAAAAGAAAAGGAAAAAAAAGAAGTCCTGTGTGGACTTCTCCCTAATACCTTTAATACTTCCAATACAAAGGCACTGCAAATGTGCTGCTTCTATAGAGATTCACCCACAGTGGACACTGCATATGGTGAAGATGGGATTTAGGTGTCCTCAGGATCAATAAAGAGCCTCATCACCCTGGCAGGCCCTGGGCCCATTCCTCTCCGCACCACTCAGCCTTAGCATGGTTCTGGCAACAGGCAACTGAGTACAGAAAAAGCAGAGCTGTCATCAGCTGGCAGTCAGCAGGAGGTGGAGGTCTGTGTTCTGAGTTGCAATTTCCTGGAGTGCCGTCCGTATTTAACCTGGTCATGATTCGGGAGGGAGGAACCAGTTCTAGGGTCAAAAAATACTGAGTCTCCCTGCCTTGATCAAATCTTGAGTTTTCTTAAAATATGTATTTCTTAAAAGATTTATTTATTTCTTATTGGAAAGTCAGATATACAGAGAGGAGGAGAGACAGAGAAGAAGATCCATCCAATGATTCACTCCCTAAGTGAGTGCAACAGATGGTGCTGTGCTGATCCGAAGCCAGGAGCAAGGAACTTCTTCCAGGTCTCTCACATGGGTGCAGGGTCCCAAGACCTCGTTTTGCTCTTGACTAATTTCCCAGTCCACAAGCAGGGAGCTGGATGGGAAGTGGAGCTGCCGGGATTAGAACCAGCACCCATATGGGATCCCGGCACGTTCAAGGTGACAACTTTATCTGCTAGGCCTCAGCGCAGAGCACCAAATATATTTTTAAAGGAGGTAATTGGCAGAAACTATATTAACTGAGAATGTTTCAAAATGCCTTAGGTTCCTTTAGAAAAGGATGCACATGGACAGAGGAAACACCACGAGAGGGTACATGATGGAGGCTGTGAGTTGGCCAGGGAGTGACCTCAGTAGAAACCAAATCTTGTATCACCTTGTTCTTAAAATTACAATCATTGGGAATAAAAGGGCCTGGTGTCATAAACTAGCATCTAAATTCATCACCTTGAATGCCCCGGGATCCGATATGGTCACTGGTTCTAGTCCTGGCAGCTCCACTTCCCATCCAGCTCCCTGCTTGTGGCCTGGGAAATAGTCAAAGATGGCCGAAAACCTCAGACCCTGCACCTGTGTGGGAGAACTAGAGAAGTTCCTGGCTCCTGGCTCGGGATCAGCATATAACTGGCCTTTGCAGTCACTTGGGGAATGAATCATCGGAACGGAAGATCACTCTGTCTCTCCTCCAACACAAACTTGATCCCCACCTCCTGTCCTGGTTTATGTGACATGTTCTGTATTTCTTCCTGTGTTTTACAAACTTATACAAGCCTTGCCTGCCTCCTCATGTCTCGAACCCTAAATGCCTGTTGGTATATCTCTGATCTTGTTCCTGGGGCTATAGGTTATCTGCACTTTCAACACCTCGCATGAATGTGACCTGTATTCATCCATGTATTTTGTCATTATGGGAATGTATGATTTGGGTCTGGCACAGAAGCCTCGTGGCAAAAAGTCCTTGCCTTACACTAGCAAGGACCCCAATTGAGCAATGGTTCCTGTCCTGCTGACCCCACTTCCCATCCAGCTCCCTGTTTGTGGCCTGCAAAAGCAGTGAAGGATGGCCCAAACCATAAGGAATTTATATGCATGGAAGACCTGGAAGAAGTACCTGGCTTCTAGTTTAGGATCAGCTCAGCTCTGGCTATTGCAGTCACTTGGATATCCCTTGTGCCTACAGCATAAGCCAGCTGCCTGTCAGCAGTATTATTTATTCTGATCAACAATCAATATTTCCCTCCACCCTCTCCCATCTCCTTAAGTCGCACTGTGCTCCACCTACTTCTCACATCTCACGCCTTCCTTCACCCTCCTCTGTCTGAAGTTCCCTAGCTAGCTTTCCTCACTGAGAATCTGAGCAGCCACAGCCAATTCTCCCCCTCTTCCTCCTTCTTCCTCTGCGTGAAACTAGCTTTTCCAAGGTTTAAGCTTTTTCTTTTCTCTTTTGTATGCTTCGCCCATCCCCACCCTTCATTCAGAGGGATGGAGGACAGGCTAAGCTAAGTAACATCTACTTACAAACAAAACAAAATGTTATTTGCCAAACTGTTCAGGAGCTTGCTATAACAGAGCCCTCCTAAAGCAATGAATATTTAACTAGATTTCTACACCTTAAATTATGATTAAAGTGAGAATATTATTTTCTAAATGTGAACTTAAGAATATCTAGCCTTGGGACTGGCGGCGTGGCCTAGTGACTAAAGTCCGCTCTTTGAACGTCCCGGGTACCCTGATGGGCGCTGGTTCTAATTCTGGTAGCTCCACTTCGCATCCAGCTCCCTGCTTGTGGCCTGGGAAAGCAGTCGAGGATGGCCCAAAGCTTTGGGACCTTGCACCCGTGTGGGATACCAGAAGAGGTTCCTAGATCCTGGCTCCGGATTGGCATACCATCGGCTGTTGTGCTCACTTGGGGAGTGAATCATCAGATGGAAGATCTTCCTCTCTGTCTCTCTTCCTCTCTGTATATTTAACTTTCCAATAAATAAATTAAATATTTTAAAAAAAAGAACACCTAGCCTCTTGTACCCTATTAACAATGTTTGTACCTGATAAAATGCAACCCTTGACACATTCTCTAAAACATGTAACCATTATATCAAGAATAAACTGGTATAAAATTAAAATCTAATCTACTGTTACATTGTTCCAAGGTAAGAGCAGAATCTATGTTCTCTATCTTTTAGATTTTATATTAGCATGCAAAATGGTTATATGCACAGTAATGTGTTGTTGATGAGGAAGATTGTGAAACAAATATCTATGCATGATATAGTTGACGATAGGCCTTAAGTATAATTTGTAACATTTTTCCAAATATTTATCATTGACACACGAATTAAAGTCTGATCCTGTGATAAATAAGTTTTACAATATACATGTAATTGCAACATCTCCTTTTAAATTCTCTTTGTGGCAGCAACCTGAGGACCCAAGGTCCACCAGCTGCTATGCCAGGGCCAAGCCAGACAAGCTGGTGCACTCTGTGCCCACTATATGCCTGCCATCTTCTTCATTGCCAAGTCATTCTGGCTTGTGTCCCTGCTTTCACAGGACTATAGTTGTTGCCTTCGTTGTGCTGTTGTGAGGGTGCACCTCTACCCGATGCCCTCCACTGCCCCACTAGCTCATGCAGGGCCAGGCTTGGTAAGCAGGTTTGAGCGCACCTCTAGCCCATGAACACTGCCATGCCATCCACCATCTGCTGCTGAGAGCCAGTCAGGCTTAGTCAGTGGTTCCACTCCCTCAGTGGCCAGTGATGCCTATCACATCACCCAGAAAAGAGTATGAGGCTTGTAACTTCCTTCTCCCAATGTTGTGAGGTAGGTAACCAGTTCATGGTCATGGGCTTGCAAGCCATGACCCACTTCAACGTCTAGGCATTCTCTTCTGCCCACCTGTAATGCTCCTTTATCATCACCTGGAACCTGAGAGGGCGCAGAATTGCATTGTTGTATAATCACTTCCCTCGAGAGCCCCCATGAAGGCCAATGATAGGGAGGGCATCAAACTTTTTGTTATGTGCTTCCCTCACACTTGAACTCTGACTCTTGACCTCCCCTAGTACCTGCTAATTCTCTGGCTTCATGTGGAAAAACTCCAAGAACAGGTAGTCCCTGAGCACGCCCCCGTATGTCTGTATTCTCCACCTACTGTGCACCGCTTAGAGGGAACAGTAAAGATGTTAATGGTAAGATGCTTTGCATTTCTTTTAAAAAAACAATTTTTTTTTATCATTTATTGCAAAGCCAGATACACAGAGAGGAGGAGAGAAAGATCTTCCATTCGATGGTTCAGTCCCCAAGGGACCACAATGGCTTGTACTGACCCAATCCAAAGCCAGGAGCCAGGAACTTCCTCCAGGTCTCCCACACAGGTGCAGGATCTCAAGGCTTTAGGCTGTCCTCGACTGCTTTCCAAGGCCACAAGTAGGGAGCTGGATGGATATCAGAGCAGCCAGGATACTGCCACTAGGCCATATTGGATCCCAGTATGTTCAATGCGAGGACCCTAGCCACTGGGCCATCGCACAGAGTGCAAAAAAACAGCTTCTATACAATCCCTCTGGGCCTTTACTAATCCTCCACCAGCATCACAACTACAACCTGCCAGAAACCCGCCGGCGAGTTCTGGGGTTTTGGGCTACAAATTGCTGCCCAGGTACCTCCATGTTCAACCTACTGTACTTCTGGGATGTGAATCAACCCTGAAGACCAATGATACAATAACTCTTCCTTTGAAGGTAAGCGAGGGTACTGAGACCTGGTACTTTGAGGAGATGGACTGGATGATCTTCATGGGTTAGACTGATATACCAGCCTCCTTTACGACCTGTGTAGAACTTGTTATAACTGAATAAGGATGACAAAGTGCACACTTGTCCATGCATAAGCTAAGGCTGCGAGCTTGTCTAACAGGACCAGATCTTAGAACCTGTCAGATTCATGGATCAGAAGACAGGTCACATTAGGCAGGGCCACTACATTAACCAGCACATGGGAGAACCATTTCCGGAGATATTTTCTGTAGAATATATGTAGGCCAAACTCTATGGAAATACTAGATCCACTGGTTAGCTCAAGTGTTGCGGTAGTGATGGACTAAGCTAGGTGTGACCAAGGAACCTGCCATCACTCATGGGTAAAGGAACCAACAAAAGTCTGGACTGGTAAAGGCAGCACCACCCAAATATGTATCCTAAAGAAGGTGTGGAGTGGGCAAGGTTGTAGCATTCACCAGCTCATACAAGGCGAAATGGAAGGCCAGACTATGCCATACATTGGCCTAGCACCCACTGCATTGTATGAGAACTGGGTCTGGGAGTGGGTCAAGTAGAGGAACTTAGAAACTCCCCTGTTGTGTCATAGCTCCTACTGCTGAACATGGTCAGGCCTGGGGGTTGGAAAAGCTGGGCAAAGTAGCACCAATGAATGGCTAATGTGTGGGTCGCTAATGGAATGGAGTGAACTAGTCAGGACCAAGCAAACCTTAGCTCACAAGCAAAAATAGAAAACAGGATAGAGTACAAGTCATGCCGAGCTAGGCTCTTACACCTACTGGTCTGCATGAGCCAGAGATGCTAGATCACATCTCAACGGCAAAGGCCAAGACAAGTGAGGGGCTATGCCAGAGCAACCACTGGCATGCGCGTGATCTATGGCTGGTAACAGACCTGGTCGGGGAGCAAACAAGACACCCTAACTAGGTTGAGGTTCCCACTGAGAAACATAGGGACTGGAGTGGGGAATGCATTCTGGTCTGGATACCCTGCAGTCTCGCTTGGTGTGGACTTGGACTGGACACACCAAGTTGGATTAGACTCCAGCTCCATCTTGTGCTCTGGAGGACCAGGGTAGATGTAGAAAGGACTAGGCTAGGTCTCTCCCCCTACTGAGCCATATGTGAGCTGTGCTTGGGTATGGATGAGTTGTGGCTGGGCTGAAACATCCAACAATAAGAACCAGAATGGGTTGAAGGTCAGTTAGGAAAGGCCACTCTTCCTGCTAGGACAGGAGTTGAACTGAGTAGATCTGGCTCATAGACACACCAATCTGCAGGAAATCTGGCATTGGGAGAGGTTCTGATGGAGAAGCCTGGGAAACTCCTCTGTCAGGACAAAACCCAGCAGGTAAGCAATATAAGCACAACAAGGAACAGCCCAGACAAGGCCAGGGAAATGTACCCACCGGCATACATTTGGCACAGGTCAGAGGTGGACCAGGCTGAACCAGTTCACATCAGCCATTGATGAATCTGAGCAACAGAACAATGTGAGTCGGGCCAGAAATGGTCACAATATACCAGTACACATTCAGCTGGCATAGGGTACATGTTTGGCTGGGCTTAACTGTAACCCTCACCAGTTGGCACAGGGGGTGGACCAGGCCAAGCCACGCTATAGCACTCACTGGCAAACACTGAGGTGAGGTGAGGTGGGCCATGCCAGACAGGGTCACAGTACTAGTAGGAACCAGGGAGGCTGGGGGTAAAGCTGGTAGGGGAATGCAGAGGGCAACCCTGCTGCAACACTTCATCCACTGAAGAGCATGAGTCGGGATGGGGGTAGACCAGACCTGGCAGGGATAAACACCTGTGGGCCTGATGCAAGTCAGATTAGGGAAGAGCCAGGCTTGGCTGACTGTCCCTACTGGGGCAAACATGAAGCAGAATGGGTGAGGGTTGGTTGGGCTTTATCAGCATCAGATAGTAGAAGGCGGCACTGCTGGCTAATCTGTTAAGTTAAACTACAGATCCATCCAGAAACTGCATTTTCCAGGTTTGGGAGTGACCTAATAAAAGTGGGCACCTCATCTTGGGTTACCACTCCCAATAGAGAGCACAAAATCCAGGATGGAACAGGGCTTTCTGGACAAAATGGACCCCACCAGCATGTGTGACCTGGATAATAGGGCAGGTTGGGTTGAACTAGGCTTCAATGCCCACTGATGGGTATGAGAGCTGAATGGGCTGTAGAATAGATTCAACTAGTATGCTGTACATAAGGCAAGCATGGGAACTGAGGCCGGGGGAGGGCCTGGTGGGGGTTAATGTGGGTATCTCCAACTAGGCTGCAGCTCCCACTGGTACATGTGAGGTACGAGTGTGTGCGGTGCAGAATCACGCACTACTGAGGAGGAGCTCATGCTGCTTCCCAGTGATTCTATACAGAGCACCGCATTACGTGAAGGAAATTCTCATAGAGCAGCAAGGGAAGGTACACAGTTACTGGCAGGAATCAGGACAAGTTAATTCTACAGTGTCAGTGCCTAGTCAGTGTTAACTGCTACTTAGCAATATGATCAGAGATCTCAGTTAACACTACATGAAGAAAATAAACTCAAACCACATCCTGGAGAAACACAACATATGTGCACATGGAGGAAATAGACTGTAATCCTTCTACACTACCCATACTTCATACACCATCAGAATTTATTCACAGTCTCTAACATAATATTGTCCCATATGCAAAACACTTGCAATGAATTAGCATACGAGAAATAAATAACAAGACAAACACTGTCATCACGTCAAAAACTAAAGCAAAGGCCAGCATTGGGGTATAATATGTAAAGCTGCCAACTGCAGCAGCAGCATCCCATATGGGATCAGCTGTTCCACTTCCAGCCCAGCTCTCTGTGAAACTGCTGGGAAAAGCTGTGGAAGCTCATCCAAGTGCCTGGGCCCTGATCACGCACATGCAAGACCTGGAGGAAGCTGCAGGCCTGTGGACTCGGCTTGGTCCAGCACTGGTTATTTTAGTCACCTGTGTAGTGAGCCAGTGGATGGATATTCCCAGTCTCTTTTACTTTGAAATTGATACCTAATGTATATTTTAAGGTTTATTTCTTTACTTAAAATGCAGAGACAGAAAAAGAAGTCTTCCATCTTCTGGTTCACTTCATATATGCCAGCACTTGCAAGTCAGCCCAAAGCAAGGAAATTAGAGCTTCTTCTGGGTGTTGTACAAGGAGCAGGGACCAGGCCCATGGAACACCTTACGCTGCTTTCCCACATTTCTTAGTGAGGAGCAGAAGTTTTATTGCTTTCTAGCACATTTTGTACCAAAAACAAATGTTAAGCAATCACAAACATCAGACACAATCAGGACTTACTTACCTCTGGGGAGAAAGGTTAAAAAAAAAAAAAAAAAGACGTGAACTGAAAAAGGCTTTCCTTTGCCCAAACATTCAATTTATAGTGTTTAGTCTTACTAAAAGATGGCAGAAATTAAAGTGAAGAATTTTTTTTTCTTTCTGTGAGACCATTGATTACACACAGGTTCACACAGGAGAACAAAGATGCAACATCAAAATCACAGCACAGCATTGCTGCATAAATGTGCACACTAAATCCACGCACCAGGACAGGACAGAGAATGAGCTCTGGGAAGCAGCCTGCTTTCAATTCACAGGGAGACCCATACTCAGCAGCTTCCTCATGTTCCCAGGCCTTGGGGAGAACTCTCACTGAGGACACAGTGCCCAGGGGGGCTCACTGCACTGACAGAGGGAATCCTAAGCAGCCAGAAATGTGTCAGTGTGGACCTGGGAACTCCTCAGAGCCCACAGTGTTCTTCCAGCATCTTAGCTCTCTGCTGCAACCACACACTGAAATCCAGGTGAAGCCTGTAACCACTGGGATTTTCTTCTATCATTTCTAACATCAGATGCAATGCATTGATTAATACCAATTGACCAGCAAGAACCAATCAAAGAACAAATCAATTATTTTATCCTCCACAGTTGGTAAAGGCCTCAGAGTCAAGGCTCACTCTATGCACAAGTGCAGGTTAATATTATTGGATAGCAGGCTCCCTCTGTTTTTTTCCCTTTAAGAAATTATCTAGGAACCCTAGCCAGAGTCATTTCCTTACCATAAGTTTATTTAGGGTGTGGAGGGGCATGGCATATAGAATCCAGATTACCCCTTTGTCTCAATAAATCTCAATGGTCTTAAGGCCCCCGGACAGATATTGAGCACAGAAATTATAACTTTCTATTCAACCAAATACACTCACCAATTTATAAGTGCTCTAGGCCTCAAGAATGTTACCTTCACATTCTTTCTTGGTACACTTTCCTCTGACTTAAGCAACTTGTTGATGCAAAATTAAACTTCTGTGAACCCCAAGTACACTGTCCTAGGATTTACCTGGGCCTTAGCCAAGTCTTATTGCTCGGTCATTTTCTAGAGTAGCCCCTTTGTGTGAGTCCCCGTGCACTCCCTTTGCTTGGCTACAAGGTCACTGTGCCACCCCAGGCCTCTGCCAAGCAGAATGCCAGCACCACATG
>NW_024465104.1:0-7361 GCF_017591425.1 Ochotona curzoniae | reverse complement strand
TCGTGTTCCAAGTGTTTTGGAAGTTTTCCTGTATAATATCGTCAAGCACTTCATGTAGTGTTAACTGAGATCTCTGATCATATTGCTAAGTAGCAGTTAACACTGACTAGGCACTGACACTGTAGAATTAACTTGTCCTGATTCCTGCCAGTAACTGTGTACCTTCCCTTGCTGCTCTATGAGAATTTCCTTCACATAATGCGGTGCTCTGTATAGAATCACTGGGAAGCAGCATGAGCTCCTCCTCAGTAGTGCGTGATTCTGCACCGCACACACTCGTACCTCACATGTACCAGTGGGAGCTGCAGCCTAGTTGGAGATACCCACATTAACCCCCACCAGGCCCTCCCCCGGCCTCAGTTCCCATGCTTGCCTTATGTACAGCATACTAGTTGAATCTATTCTACAGCCCATTCAGCTCTCATACCCATCAGTGGGCATTGAAGCCTAGTTCAACCCAACCTGCCCTATTATCCAGGTCACACATGCTGGTGGGGTCCATTTTGTCCAGAAAGCCCTGTTCCATCCTGGATTTTGTGCTCTCTATTGGGAGTGGTAACCCAAGATGAGGTGCCCACTTTTATTAGGTCACTCCCAAACCTGGAAAATGCAGTTTCTGGATGGATCTGTAGTTTAACTTAACAGATTAGCCAGCAGTGCCGCCTTCTACTATCTGATGCTGATAAAGCCCAACCAACCCTCACCCATTCTGCTTCATGTTTGCCCCAGTAGGGACAGTCAGCCAAGCCTGGCTCTTCCCTAATCTGACTTGCATCAGGCCCACAGGTGTTTATCCCTGCCAGGTCTGGTCTACCCCCATCCCGACTCATGCTCTTCAGTGGATGAAGTGTTCCAGCAGGGTTGCCCTCTGCATTCCCCTACCAGCTTTACCCCCAGCCTCCCTGGTTCCTACTAGTACTGTGACCCTGTCTGGCATGGCCCGCCTCACCTCAGTGTTTGCCAGTGAGTGCTACAGCCTGGCTTGGCCTGGCCCACCCCCTGTGCCAACTGGTGAGGGTTACAGTTAAGCCCAGCCAAACATGTACCCTATGCCAGCTGTAATGTGTACTGGTATGTTGTGACCATTTCTGGCCCGACTCACATTGTTCTGTTGCTCAGATTCATCAATGGCTGATGTGAACTGGTTCAGCCTGGTCCACCTCTGACCTGTGCCAAATGTATGCCGGTGGGTACATTTCCCTGGCCTTGTCTGGGCTGTTCCTTGTTGTGCTTATATTGCTTACCTGCTGGGTTTTGTCCTGACAGAGGAGTTTCCCAGGCTTCTCCATCAGAACCTCTCCCAATGCCAGATTTCCTGCAGATTGGTGTGTCTATGAGCCAGATCTACTCAGTTCAACTCCTGTCCTAGCAGGAAGAGTGGCCTTTCCTAACTGACCTTCAACCCATTCTGGTTCTTATTGTTGGATGTTTCAGCCCAGCCACAACTCATCCATACCCAAGCACAGCTCACATATGGCTCAGTAGGGGCAGAGACCAAGCCTAGTCCTTTCTACATCTACACTGGTCCTCCAGAGCACAAGATGGAGCTGGAGTCTAGTCCAACTTGGTGCGTCCAGTCCAAGTCTACACCAAGCAAGACTGCAGGGTATCCAGACCAGAATGCATTCCCCACTCCAGTCCCTATGATTCTCAGTGGGAACCTCAACCTAGTTAGGGTGTCTTGTTTGCTCCCCGACCAGGTCTGTTACCAGCCATAGATCACGCGCATGCCAGTGGTTGCTCTGGCATAGCCCCTCACTTGTCTTGGCCTTTGCCGTTGAGATGTGATCTAGCATCTCTGGCTCATGCAGACCAGTAGGTGTAAGAGCCTAGCTCGGCATGACTTGTACTCTATCCTGTTTTCTATTTTTGCTTGTGAGCTAAGGTTTGCTTGGTCCTGACTAGTTCACTCCATTCCATTAGCGACCCACACATTAGCCATTCATTGGTGCTACTTTGCCCAGCTTTTCCAACCCCCAGGCCTGACCATGTTCAGCAGTAGGAGCTATGACACAGCAGGGGAGTTTCTAAGTTCCTCTACTTGACCCACTCCCAGACCCAGTTCTCATACAATGCAGTGGGTGCTAGGCCAATGTATGGCATAGTCTGGCCTTCCATTTCGCCTTGTATGAGCTGGTGAATGCTGCAACCTTGCCCACTCCACACCTTCTTTAGGATACATATTTGGGCGGTGCTGCCTTTACCAGTCCAGACTATTGTTGGTTCCTTTACCCATGAGTGATGGCAGGTTCCTTGGTCACACCTAGCTTAGTCCATCACTACTGCAACACTTGAGCTAACCAGCGGATCTAGTATTTCCATAGAGTTTGGCCTACATATATTCTACAGAAAATATCTCCGGAAATGGTTCTCCCATGTGCTGGTTAATGTAGTGGCCCTGCCTAATGTGACCTGTCTTCTGATCCATGAATCTGACAGGTTCTAAGATCTGGTCCTGTTAGACAAGCTCCCAGCCTTAGCTTATGCATGGACAAGTGTGCACTTTGTCATCCTTGTTCAGTTATAACAAGTTCTACACAGGTCGTAAAGGAGGCTGGTATATCAGTCTAACCCATGAAGATCATCCAGTCCATCTCCTCAAAGTACCAGGTCTCAGTACCCTGGCTTACCTTCAAAGGAAGAGTTATTGTGTCATTGGTCTTCAGGGTTGATTCACATCCCAGAAGTACAGTAGGTTGAACATGGAGGTACCTGGGCAGCAATTTGTAGCCCAAAACCCCAGAACTCGCCGGCGGGTGGCTGGCAGGTTGTAGTTGTGATGCTGGTGGAGGATTAGTAAAGGCCCAGAGGGATTGTATAGAAGCTGTTTTTTTGCACTCTGTGCGATGGCCTAGTGGCTAGGGTCCTCGCTTTGAACATACTGGGATCCAATATGGCCTAGTGGCAGTATCCTGGCTGCTCTGATATCCATCCAGCTCCCTACTTGTGGCCTTGGAAAGCAGTCGAGGACAGCCCAAAGCCTTGAGATCCTGCACCTGCGTGGGAGACCTGGAGGAAGTTCCTGGCTCCTGGCTTTGGATTGGGTCAGCACCAGCCATTGTGGTCCCTTGGGGACTGAACCATCGAATGGAAGATCTCTTTCTCTCCTCCTCTCTGTGTATCTGGCTTTGCAATAAATGATAAATATTGTTTTTAAAAAAGAAATGCAAAGCATCTTACCATTAACATCTTTACTGTTCCCTCTAAGCGGTGCACAGTAGGTGGAGAATACAGACATACGGGGGCGTGCTCAGGGACTACCTGTTCTCAGAGTTTTTCCACATGAAGCCAGAGAATTAGCAGGTACTAGGGGAGGTCAAGAGTCAGAGTTCAAGTGTGAGGGAAGCACGTAACAAAAAGTTTGAGCCCCTCCCTATCATTGGCCTTCATGGGGGCTCTCGAGGGAAGTGATTATACAACAATGCAATTCTGCGCCCTCTCAGGTTCCAGGTGATGATAAAGGAGCATTACAGGTGGGCAGAAGAGAATGCCTAGACGTTGAAGTGGGTCGTGGCTTCCAAGCCCATGACCATGAACTAGTTACCTACCTCACAACATTGGGAGAAGGAAGTTACAAGCCTCACACTCTTTTCTGGGTGATGTGATAGGCATCACTGGCCACTGAGGGAGTGGAACCACTGACTAAGCCTGACTGGCTCTCAGCAGCAGATGGTGGATGACGTGGCAGTGCTCATGGGCTAGAGGTGCGCTCGCACCTGCTCACCAAGCCTGGCCCTGCATGACCTAGTGGGGCAGTGGAGGGCATCAGGTAGAGGTGCACACTTACAACAGCACAACGAAGGCAACAACTATAGTCCTGTGAAAGCAGGGACACAAGCCAGAATGACTTGGCAATGAAGAAGATGGCAGGTTTATAGAGTGCACCAGCTTGTCTGGCTTGGCCCTGGCATAGCAGCTGGTGGACACCTTGGGTCCTCAGGTTGCTGCCACAAAGAGAATTTAAAAGGAGATGTTGCAATTACATTTATATTGTAAAACTTATTTATCACAGGATCAGACTTTAATTCGTGTATCAATGATAAATATTTGGAAAAATGCTACAAATTATACTTAAGGCCTATCATCAACTATATCATGCATAGATTTTTGTTTCACAATCTTCCTCATCAACAACACATTACTGTGCATATAACCATTTTGCATGCTAATATAAAATCTAAAAGATAGCGAACATAGATTCTGCTCTTACCTTGGAACAATTTAACAGTAGATTAGATTTTAATTTTATACCAGTTTATTCTTGATATAATGGTTACATGTTTTAGAGAATGTGTCAAGGGTTGCATTTTATCAGGTACAAACATTGTTAATAGGGTACAAGAGGCTAGATATTCTTTTTTTTTAATATTTTATTCATTTAATGGAAAGTTAGATACACAGAGAGGAGGAGAGACAGAGAGGAAGATCTTCCATCTGATGATTCACTCCCCAAGTGAGCGCAACAGCCAATGGTATGCCAATCCGAAGCCAGGATCTAGGAACCTCTTCTGGGTATCCCATACAGGTGCAGGGCCCCAAAGCTTTGGGCCATCCTTGACTGCTTTCCCAGGCCACAAGCAGGGAGCTGGATGGAAAGTGGAGCTACCAGAATTAGAACCCGTGCCCATATGGGTTCCCGGGGCGTTCAAGGAGAGGACTTTAGTCACTAGGCCACGCTGCCAGTCCCAAGGCTAGATATTCCTAAGTTCACATTTAGAAAATATTATTCTCACTTTAATCATAATTTAAGGTGTAGAAATCTAGTTAAATATTCATTGCTTTAGGAGGGCTCTGTTATAGCAAGCTCCTGAACAGTTTGGCAAATAACATTTTGTTTTGTTTGTAAGTAGATGTTACTTAGCTTAGCCTGTACTCCATCCCTCTGAATGAAGTGTGGGGATGGGCGAAGCATACAAAAGAGAAAAGAAAAAGCTTAAACCTTGGAAAAGCTAGTTTCACGCAGAGGAAGAAGGAGGAAGAGGGGGAGAATTGGCTGTGGCTGCTCAGATTCTCAGTGAGGAAAGCTAGCTAGGGAACTTCAGACAGAGGAGGGTGAAGGAAGGCGTGAGATGTGAGAAGTAGGTGGAGCACAGTGCGACTTAAGGAGATGGGAGAGGGTGGAGGGAAATATTGATTGTTGATCAGAATAAATAATACTGCTGACAGGCAGCTGGCTTATGCTGTAGGCACAAGGGATATCCAAGTGACTGCAATAGCCAGAGCTGAGCTGATCCTAAACTAGAAGCCAGGTACTTCTTCCAGGTCTTCCATGCATATAAATTCCTTACGGTTTGGGCCATCCTTCACTGCTTTTGCAGGCCACAAACAGGGAGCTGGATGGGAAGTGGGGTCAGCAGGACAGGAACCATTGCTCAATTGGGATGCTTGCTAGTGTAAGGCAAGGACTTTTGGCCATTAGGCTTCTGTGCCAGAACCAAATCATAGATTTCCATAATGACTAAATACATGGATGAATACAGGTCACATTCATGTGAGGTGTTGAAAGTGCAGATAACCTATAGCCCCAGGAACAAGATCAGAGATATACCAACAGGCATTTAGGGTTTGAGACATGAGGAGGCAGGCAAGGCTTGTATAAGTTTGTAAAACACAGGAAGAAATACAGAACATGTCACACAAACCAGGACAGGAGGTGGGGATCAAGTTTGTGTTGTATATCGTGAAAACTAGCCATTGTGGCAATCCATTAACAAAAGTATCAAAAAATAGTGGTCTAACATGATGGCTCTTTGGCTAAATCCTCTGCTTTCATGTGCTGGGATCCCATATGTGCACCAGTTCATGTTCAAGTCACTCCACTTCCCATCTAGCTCCCTACTGTGGCCTGGGAGGCAGTAGAGGATGTCCAAAAGCCTTGGGACCCTGCACACACATGGAATAGCTGGATGAAGTTCCTGGCTTCAGATCAACTCGGTTCTGGCTATTGTGTCCACTTGGGAAGGGAACAAGTATATTCAAGCATTTTCTCTTTGTCTCTTCTTCTCTATGTCAATCTGTCTTTCCAATAAATAAATAAATAAATAAATAAATAAATAAATAAATATCAAAATTAGTGAAACTCATTATGAAAGAAATGCCATGTAAATAATCAATTTCAGGAATATAAACACAATTCTTAATAAAACTTGTGAATCTTTCATGAGATTATGAGAGGATTTTCTGAAATACTTAGGAGTAAGATGTTTTAAAACAGGGCCCAGGGTAGTAGACTAGTGGTCTAGCCATTTGCCTTGTATGCACTGGGATCCCATATGAGAACCAAATCTCATCCCGGCAGCCTTGCTTGCCATCCAGCTCCTTGCTTGTGCTTGGAAAGCTGTTGAGGATGGTCTAAAGCCTTAAGAACCTGTATCCATGTGGGGACTGGGAAGAGGCTCCAAGCTCCTGGCTTCAGACAGGCACAATCTGGCCATTGTGCCACTTACGGAGTGAATCAGCAGAAGGAAGATCTTCCTCTCAGTCTCTCCTTCTTTTGTACAATTGACTTTGCAATAATTAAAAAAAAAAATCCTTACAAGAGAGATGTTATAAAACAAAAACCAAAGCCACATATTGTAGAAACCAAGTTACAGAAATATTATCTATAGTGCATAACACAGGAAATATAAATATATTAATTACATAACACTGCTGGTTTTATTTTGCTAGACTGAATCTGGAAAAGCCCTCTTCTCTCATTGTTTCTCACACATTGTTGTGAATGTGTAACCAGGAAATTAAAGACACAAGGGTAATTGGAGCAGAATGGTGACTTTTTTTTTTAAGATTTATTTATTTTATTGGAAAAACAGATGTACAAAGAGGAGAGGCAGAGAGGAAGGTCTTCCATGCAGTGATGCAGTAACTGAGTGGCCCCAAGGGCCAGTGCTGCATTGATCGGAAGCGAGGAGCCAGGAACTTTTTTGCAGATCTCCCATGAGGGTGTAGATTCCCAAGGCTTTGGGCCATCCTCAAATTCTTTCTCAGACCACAAGCAGGGAGCTGGATGGGAAGTGGAGCTGCCAGGATTAGAACTGACTCCCATCGGGGATCCTGACTCATTTAAGGTGAGAACCCTAACCATTACATTTTCGCGGTGGGGCCAATGGACAAGTTTTAAGTAACAAAACTAGCAATGTACACTAATGGTCAATTTGTGGTTAAGCAAATTTAAACAGAGGAGAGAATCAAGCAAGATTTTTGGGTAGGAGATCAATTTACAGCATCAAATTAATATGTACGAAGAAGAAATAGATATGTGACACTATGAAAATAAAAACACAGACGAGGAAGTGAACATGAATAACAGAAATGAGATTGAAAAGATTAAGTTATATATCTTCAAGTATGCTTCAGTTGGG